>NW_027456546.1:0-17066 GCF_040206685.1 Ascaphus truei | reverse complement strand
AAGTCACTCGGAGGTATATATGAACTTCCTCCCTTCAGGGTATATGCTTCCTTGTGTCGTTTCCTGGGGGAAGGTGTCTGTCTACGCTGTTTACATGTATGCTGTATGTGTGGGTTTGTGTACCGGCAAAAAAGGTTTCACAGTCTTACCCCAGGGCTCCGCTGCGTGGACCAGTTCGCAGTTGTCGCGTCCGCCCGGTGCTGTTAATGCCTCTTCTGGTACTCCTTCAAGCTCGCGGCCTTCCGCAGCCTTCCGCGGCAGTCTTGTCACCAGCTCCCGTAACAGACACACCAAGCACCCCTTCCTCACCGGTCCGTTTGGCGCCAAATCAGGTAGGGGCTGTGCAGGTAGCTTTCTACGGGTGCTCGCAAGGTACCCCTGAGGAAGCCAAAATCTGGTGAAACGCGTAGGGTGAAATACCAATACCTTCTGAATACCCGTAGAAAGCTACCTGGTAAAACATTTTATAAATAAACATATGAACCCACTAAGGGCTTATCAGCAACACTCACGTGTTCAATGAAGACCTCTTAAAACCTGTGGTTCTACTGATAGCCCTGAGGGTACTTTATCCAGGGAGAAAATACCCATGAAACAACAATCAGCAGAGAGTGAGAGATCAGCAATAATATCTGTGCTTTTAACCAAGATACTCTAAATGTGAGTGTTTATCTTTATTACCCCTGTATTTTCACCCACAAACAGACTGCGCCATGCGCTTTGTTCAGTTTTTTTTGTCTCCTTTCGTGAGATGCAGATTTGGATGAAAGACACGGCTAAGTGACCACACAATTCTGTATTATTTGCGGTTTCTGCACAAAGCTCAAGATAGCCAAAGTGTGAGTTCTGATCACATCGGACAATCAAGACAGTTGTGCCATTTTCAACGTATTACACTATACAGGCAGTCCTCGGTTATCCGACACAATGTGTTACTCAAAATGTCGTTGGATAGCGAAACGTTGTAAAGCGAAACACGTTTTCCCATCGGAACACTGTTTAAATGAAAGGTTCCGTTCCTGAAGGCATTTTTAACACTAAAATACACCAAATATTTTACGCAGGCAATAAGATATGCAGCACACATAAATTATATAGTGTATATACTGTATTATATATATATATATATATAAAATATAACATAATAAATAATATATTATATAGTATAATATAATATTATATATATATATATATACCCTCTTACGACGCTTTGCAACGTTGTTTATGTGTATGTGTGTGTGTGTGTATATATATATATATATATATATATATATATATATATATATATATATATATATATAAATAAAACACATATACAACGTTGCAAAGCGTCGTAAGAGCGTTGGATAAGCCGTTTTGGCGTTGTAAAAATGAACATAGGTATGCATTGCACAGCGTTGGATAAGCCATTCGTTGTAAAACGAGGACTGCCTCTATGTTGTTTCTTGTATCCACATCTGGATCAACACCCAGCGCCCAAGAGAACCTACACCCAGCGCCCAAGAGAACCTACACCCAGCGCCCAAGAGAACCTACACCCAGCGCCCAAGAGAACCTACACCCAGCGCCCAAGAGAACCTACACCCAGCGCCCAAGAGAACCTACACCCAGCGCCCAAGAGAACCTACACCCAGCGCCCAAGAGAACCTACACCCAGCGCCCAAGAGAACCTACACCCAGCGCCCAAGAGAACCTACACCCAGCGCCCAAGAGAACCTACACCCAGCGCCCAAGAGAACCTACACCCAGCGCCCAAGAGAACCTACACCCAGCACAACTTAGTCACAATAATGTCTTTGAAGTGAAGCCCGTTTCAATCAGCTCTCCTTGTGACCTTGGCAGCCAATCTCCTTGTGCCTCCCGCGTGAAAATTAGATTGTAAGCTCTGTGGAGCAGGGATTCATTGAGCCTGCAAAATGTTATATACAGCGCCGCGGCCGTTGTCAGCGCTATAGAAGAAACAAAAAAAAATGCTACCTCAATGGACCAGGTGGTAATTTAAATATATATTATATAATATATAAATATGCAACAAATGCACATAAAAAAAATACCCCAAATGATCTGTGTGAATTAGGGACCATGATTAATACATCCAATTAAAAATAAAAGCACTGTCCTACACACATGACTTGATAGCTCAAATCCTTCACTGTGCTCCTCTGCAGTGCATTGTGGGAGTTGTAGTCTCCAGTTTGCATTCACTTGCTGTGCCATGAAGGTAGCTGGACTACAACTCCCAGGCTCCTCCTGGAAGGTGCCAACCCTCCTACCCCTATCGTGACGTCGCCCTGCTCGCGGCGGCTGCCGGGAGTTGTAGTTCGCGGCGCGGAGGAGGGGCGTGGCGTCACTGCGCCGGCGGAGGGCGGGAGCGGCGCTGCGGAGACGGGACCCGGAAATAGAGGGAGAAAGAAGAAGGAGGCGACCGGGAAGGAACCGGCGCCCGGCCCGCGAGGGAAGGACAACCCGGAAGTAAGCGGGCCGACCGGAAATAAACCGGCGAAATTAAAACGGGGCGGGGAGTGATGAGTTAACCCCCTCTGGTGCGGGGAGTCCTATAGGTATCTCCCCACCTTCATCCGAACCCATTGTATGTCTTTATTTATATAGCGCCATTAACGTACATAGCGCTTCACAGTAGATATATGTTCCTTCCCCCCCGTATCTGACACCTCATCTCTATCCATCCCTGTACCAGACCCCTTTCCTATCCATTCTCGCCTTCTATATGTGAGGGCCCCCAGTGCCCCCCTATATGTGAGGCCCCCGTGCCACCTATATGCGAGGGCCCCGCGTGCCCCTATATGTGAGGCCCCCGTGCCCCCTATATGTGAGGCCCCCGTGCCCCCTATATGTGAGGCCCCCGTGCCCCCTATATGTGAGGCCCCTGTGCCCCCTATATGCGAGGGCCCCCCGCGTGCCCCTATATGCGAGGGCCCCCGCGTGCCCCCTATATGCGAGGGCCCCCCGCGTGCCCCCTATATGCGAGGGCCCCCCCGCGTGCCTCCTATATGCGAGGGCCCCCCCGCGTGCCCCCTATATGCGAGGCCCCCCTATATGCGAGGCCCCCCTATATGCGAGGGCCCCCTATATGCGAGGGCCCCCCGCGCGCCCCCTGTATGCGAGGGCCCCCCGCGCGCCCCCAATATGTGAGGGCACGCTACCTATATGTGAGGGCAGCCCGCACGCCCCCTATATGTGAGGGCCCCCATGCACCCCATATGCGAGGGCCCCCCGCACGCCCTGTATATGTGAGGGCATGCTACCTATATGTGAGGGCCCCCCGCACGCCCCCTATGTGAGGGCCCGCACCTCCTATATGTGAGCGCCCGCTATGTGAGGGCCCGCACCCCCTATATGTGAGGCCCCCTATATGTGAGCCCCCCACCCGGGCCCCTATATGTGAGCCCCCCCCCCACCCGGGCCCCTATATGTGAGCCCCCCCCCCACCCGGGCCCCTATATGTGAGCCCCCCCCCCACCCGGGCCCCTATATGTGAGCCCCCCCCACCCGGGCCCCTATATGTGAGCCCCCCCCCACCCGGGCCCCTATATGTGAGCCCCCCCCCACCCGGGCCCCTATATGTGAGCCCCCCCCACCCGGGCCCCTATATGTGAGCCCCCCCCCACCCGGGCCCCTATATGTGAGCCCCCCCCCACCCGTGCCCCTATATGTGAGCCCCCCCCCACCCGTGCCCCTATATGTGAGCCCCCCCCCCACCCGTGCCCCTATATGTGAGCCCCCCCCCACCCGTGCCCCTATATGTGAGCCCCACCCGTGCCCCTATATGTGAGCCCCCCCCACCCGTGCCCCTATATGTGAGCCCCCCCCACCCGTGCCCCTATATGTGAGCCCCCCCCACCCGTGCCCCTATATGTGAGCCCCCCCCACCCGTGCCCCTATATGTGAGCCCCCCCCACCCGTGCCCCTATATGTGAGCCCCCCCCACCCGTGCCCCTATATGTGAGCCCCCCCACCCGTGCCCCTATATGTGAGCCCCCCCCACCCGTGCCCCTATATGTGAGCCCCCCCCACCCGTGCCCCTATATGTGAGCCCCCCCCACCCGTGCCCCTATATGTGAGCCCCCCCCCACCCGTGCCCCTATATGTGAGCCCCCCCCCCACCCGTGCCCCTATATGTGAGCCCCCCCCCCACCCGTGCCCCTATATGTGAGCCCCCCCCCACCCGTGCCCCTATATGTGAGCCCCCCCCCACCCGTGCCCCTATATGTGAGCCCCCCCCACCCGTGCCCCTATATGTGAGCCCCCCCCACCCGTGCCCCTATATGTGAGCCCCCCCCACCCGTGCCCCTATATGTGAGCCCCCCCACCCGTGCCCCTATATGTGAGCCCCCCCACCCGTGCCCCTATATGTGAGCCCCCCCACCCGTGCCCCTATATGTGAGCCCCCCCCACCCGTGCCCCTATATGTGAGCCCCCCCACCCGTGCCCCTATATGTGAGCCCCCCCACCCGTGCCCCTATATGTGAGCCCCCCCACCCGTGCCCCTATATGTGAGCCCCTCCCACCCGTGCCCCTATATGTGAGCCCCCCCCACCCGTGTCCCTATATGTGAGCCCCCCCACCCGTGTCCCTATATGTGAGCCCCCCCCACCCGTGCCCCTATATGTGAGCCCCCCCCACCCGTGCCCCTATATGTGAGCCCCCCCCACCCGTGCCCCTATATGTGAGGGCACGCTACCTATATGTGAGGGCAGCCCGCACGCCCCCTATATGTGAGGGCCCCCATGCACCCCATATGCGAGGGCCCCCCGCACGCCCCGTATATGTGAGGGCACGCTACCTATTTGTGAGGGCCCCCCGCACGCCCCCTATGTGAGGGCCCGCACCTCTTATATGTGAGCGCCCGCTATGTGAGGGCCCGCACCCCCTATATGTGAGGCCCCCTATATGTGAGCCCCCCACCCGTGCCCCTATATGTGAGCCCCCCCCCACCCGGGCCCCTATATGTGAGCCCCCCCCCACCCGGGCCCCTATATGTGAGCCCCCCCCCCACCCGGGCCCCTATATGTGAGCCCCCCCCCCACCCGGGCCCTTATATGTGAGCCCCCCCCCACCGGGCCCCTATATGTGAGCCCCCCACCCCCCACCCGTGCCCCTATATGTGAGCCCCCCCACCCGTGCCCCTATATGTGAGCCCCCCCACCCGTGCCCCTATATGTGAGCCCCTCCCACCCGTGCCCCTATATGTGAGCCCCCCCCACCCGTGTCCCTATATGTGAGCCCCCCCCACCCGTGTCCCTATATGTGAGCCCCCCCCACCCGTGTCCCTATATGTGAGCCCCCCCCCACCCGTGTCCCTATATGTGAGCCCCCCCCCCCACCCGTGCCCCTATATGTGAGCCCCCCCCCACCCGTGCCCCTATATGTGAGCCCCCCCACCCGTGCCCCTATATGTGAGCCCCCCCACCCGTGCCCCTATATGTGAGCCCCCCCACCCGTGCCCCTATATGTGAGCCCCCCCACCCGTGCCCCTATATGTGAGCCCCCCCACCCGTGCCCCTATATGTTAGCCCCCCCACCCGTGCCCCTATATGTGAGCCCCCCCCACCCGTGCCCCTATATGTGAGCCCCCCCCACCCGTGCCCCTATATGTGAGCCCCCCCACCCGTGCCCCTATATGTGAGCCCCCCCCACCCGTGCCCCTATATGTGAGCCCCCCACCCGTGCCCCTATATGTGAGCCCCCCCCACCCGTGCCCCTATATGTGAGCCCCCCCCACCCGTGCCCCTATATGTGAGCCCCCCCCACCCGTGCCCCTATATGTGAGCCCCCCCCACCCGTGCCCCTATATGTGAGCCCTCCCCACCCGTGCCCCTGTATGTGAGCCCCCCCCCACCCGTGCCCCTGTATGTGAGCCCCCCCCCCACCCGTGCCCCTGTATGTGAGCCCCCCCCCCCACCCGTGCCCCTGTATGTGAGCCCCCCCCCCACCCGTGCCTCTGTATGTGAGCCCCCCCCCACCCGTGCCCCTATATGTGAGCCCCCCCCACCCGTGCCCCTATATGTGAGCCCCCCCCCCCACCCGTGCCCTTATATGTGAGCCCCCCCCCACCCGTGCCCTTATATGTGAGCCCCCCCCACCCGTGCCCTTATATGTGAGCCCCCCCACCCGTGCCCTTATATGTGAGCCCCCCCCCACCCGTGCCCTTATATGTGAGCCCCCCCCCACCCGTGCCCTTATATGTGAGCCCCCCCCACCCGTGCCCTTATATGTGAGCCCCCCCCACCCGTGCCCTTATATGTGAGCCCCCCCCCACCCGTGCCCTTATATGTGAGCCCCCCCCACCCGTGCCCCTATATGTGAGCCCCCCCCACCCGTGCCCCTATATGTGAGCCCCCCCCACCCGTGCCCCTATATGTGAGCCCCCCCCACCCGTGCCCCTATATGTGAGCCCCCCCCACCCGTGCCCCTATATGTGAGCCCCCCCCCACCCGTGCCCCTATATGTGAGCCCCCCCCCACCCGTGCCCCTATATGTGAGCCCCCCCCACCCGTGCCCCTATATGTGAGCCCCCCCCCCCACCCGTGCCCCTATATGTGAGCCCCCCCCACCCGTGCCCCTATATGTGAGCCCCCCCCACCCGTGCCCCTATATGTAAGCCCCCCCCACCCGTGCCCCTATATGTAAGCCCCCCCACCCGTGCCCCTATATGTGAGCCCCCCCACCCGTGCCCCTATATGTGAGCCCCCCCACCCGTGCCCCTATATGTGAGCCCCCCCCACCCGTGCCCCTATATGTGAGCCCCCTCCACCCATGCCCCTATATGTGAGCCCCCCCCCACCCGTGCCCCTATATGTGAGCCCCCCCCCACCCGTGCCCCTATATGTGAGCCCCCCCACCCGTGCCCCTATATGTGAGCCCCCCCCCACCCGTGCCCCTATATGTGAGCCCCCCCCACCCGTGCCCCTATATGTGAGCCCCCCCCACCCGTGCCCCTATATGTGAGCCCCCCCCCACCCGTGCCCCTATATGTGAGCCCCCCCCCACCCGTGCCCCTATATGTGAGCCCCCCCCACCCGTGCCCCTATATGTGAGCCCCCCCCCACCCGTGCCCCTATATGTGAGCCCCCCCCCCACCCGTGCCCCTATATGTGAGCCCCCCCCACCCTTGCCCCTATATGTGAGCCCCCCCCCACCCGTGCCCCTATATGTGAGCCCCCCCCCACCCGTGCCCCTATATGTGAGCCCCCCCACCCGTGCCCCTATATGTGAGGGCCCCCCCACCCGTGCCCCTATATGTGAGCCCCCCCACCCGTGCCCCTATATGTGAGCCCCCCCCCCACCCGTGCCCCTATATGTGAGGGCCCGCACCTGTACACAAGTCCTAGCCGGGCACATGGTGGCAGCAGGCTTTCCCTGCTGGCACTGATTCAGCCTCCGCCTTATCACTGATAATGGGCAGAGGAGTATCATGTGACCTCTGCTGTCCGAGCAGCACTGTGCACCATACAATGAGACCAAGTATCTCCAGATGCTCCCAGTCTGTTAATGAACGTGCTGCACTGTATAATTATGCGGAGTATCTCGCAAAAAAATTCAGTCCCGGTTAAAGATCTTGCTGCACTGTATAATGATACAGCGTATTACCAATATGCTGCCAGTCTCTGTATATTAACGTGCAGCACTGTATAATGATACAGAGTATCCCCATACCCGTCACATCCTATGAAAATGAATGTGCTTCAATGTATGATATTGAACATCCCCATTTGCTTAAGCTCCTGATAATGAGCGAGCGGCATTGTATAATGGTACTGAATATCTCTATACATGGATAGCCTTATAGAAATGACCATACTTGGCTTCTTATCAGTTCCACTAATATATATATATATATATATAAAGCGTTGGGGCTCTTGTGGTCCGTGGCGCTCTGGCGGTCCGTCGCACGTGGCGCTCTGGCGGTCCGTCGCACGTGGCTCTGGCTGGTCCGTGGCTCTCTGGCGGTCCGTCGCATGTGGCTCTCTGGCGGTCCGTCGCACGTGGCTCTCTGGCTGGTACGTGGCACGTGGCTCTCTGGCTGGTCCGTGGCATGTGGCTCTCTGGCTGGTCCATGGCATGTGGCTCTCTGGCTGGTCCGTGGCGTTCTGGTGAGGGACGCTCTGGCGACCTTAACATGTCATTGAGTTTGTGACTTTCCCTCCGTCGGGGAGACTCAAGTGATCGTAACACACGGCTCTGCATATAACACACGGCTCTGCATATAACACACGGCTCTGCATATAACACACGGCTCTGCATATAACACACGGATAACACACGGCTCTGCATATAACACACGGGAGCAGAAGGCGGTGTTCTAACTCTGTGTGTAGCCTGGACATGGAGACCAGGAAATCCTGCAGGGGGTGCTGCGATCTTGGGGTGTAGTGACGGAACGGTTTGTATGTGGGCGAGTACAGGAATAGCAGAGGAGCGGTGTGGTTGGGGTGCAGGGACAGCTGTTTGTATGTGGGCGAGTACAGGAATAGCAGAGGGGCGGTGTGGTTGGGGTGCAGTGACGACGGTTATACGGGTCAGTACAGGAATAGCAGAGAATGCTGCATGGCAGGATTGGGGTGCAGTGAGAGCTGTGGGTATGTGAGTCAGTACAGGAATAGCAGAGGATGCTGTATGGCAGGATTGGGGTGCAGTGAGAGCTGTGTGTATGTGGGTCAGTACAGGAATAGCAGAGGATGCTGCATGGCAGGATTGGGGTGCAGTGAGAGCTGTGTGTATGTGGGTCAGTACAGGAATAGCAGAGGAGGCTGCACGGCAGGATTGGGGTGCAGTGAGAGCTGTGTGTATGTGAGTCAGTACAGGAATAGCAGAGAATGCTGCATGGCAGGATTGGGGTGCAGTGAGAGCTGTGTGTATGTGAGTCAGTACAGGAATAGCAGAGAATGCTGCATGGCAGGATTGGGGTGCAGTGAGAGCTGTGTGTATGTGAGTCAGTACAGGAATAGCAGAGAATGCTACATGGCAGGATTGGGGTGCAGTGACAGCTGTGGGTATGTGGGTCAGTACAGGAATAGCAGAGGATGCTGCATGGCAGGATTGGGGTGCAGTGAGAGCTGTGTGTATGTGAGTCAGTACAGGAATAGCAGAGAATGCTGCATGGCAGGATTGGGGTGCAGTGAGAGCTGTGTGTATGTGGGTCAGTACAGGAATAGCAGAGGATGCTACATGGCAGGATTGGGGTGCAGTGACAGCTGTGGGTATGTGGGTCAGTACAGGAATAGCAGAGGATGCTGCATGGCAGGATTGGGGTGCAGTGAGAGCTGTGTGTATGTGGGTCAGTACAGGAATAGCAGAGGATGCTGTATGGCAGGATTGGGGTGCAGTGAGAGCTGTGTGTATGTGAGTCAGTACAGGAATAGCAGAGGATGCTGCATGGCAGGATTGGGGTGCAGTGAGAGCTGTGTGTATGTGGGTCAGTACAGGAATAGCAGAGGATGCTGTATGGCAGGATTGGGGTGCAGTGAGAGCTGTGTGTATGTGAGTCAGTACAGGAATAGCAGAGGATGCTGCATGGCAGGATTGGGGTGCAGTGAGAGCTGTGTGTATGTGGGTCAGTACAGGAATAGCAGAGGATGCTGCATGGCAGGATTGGGGTGCAGTGAGAGCTGTGGGTATGTGGGTCAGTACAGGAATAGCAGAGGATGCTGCATGGCAGGATTGGGGTGCAGTGAGAGCTGTGGGTATGTGAGTCAGTACAAGAATAGCAGAGGATGCTGCATGGCAGGATTGGGGTGCAGTGAGAGCTGTGGGTATGTGGGTCAGTACAGGAATAGCAGAGAATGCTGTATGGCAGGATTGGGGTGCAGTGAGAGCTGTGGGTATGTGGGTCAGTACAGGAATAGCAGAGGCTGCTGCATGGCAGGATTGGGGTGCAGTGAGAGCTGTGGGTATGTGGGTCAGTACAGGAATAGCAGAGGAGGCTGCATGGCAGGATTGGGGTGCTGTGGGTATGTGGGTCAGTACAGGAATAGTAGGGTTGGCTGCGCGGTGTGGTTGGGGTGCAGTGACAGACCATTTTGTGCGTGGCTGAGTACAGGAATAGCAGAGTCCCGGTACCATCACAGTGCGATCGCTCTGCAGCAGAGGGTGCAAGACCCTTAATTGGCACCTCTGCCCCCACCCTGAGCGGCAGCCACGGGGTTAACGTGCTAATGAGTTGGGTGCAGTATATAAGGAGGTTTCTGCTTCTATTTGTAGAGTAGGGTGATGAAATGCCACAATGCCACTGGCGTTCTTATATGGGGTGTGTCCCAATAGCAGGGTTTCCTCCATTAACCCCATGTGCTGTGCCATGACCCCCTTGGTACAAAGAGGGTTCAGGTGGTGATCTGATTAAAGGGGTCCCCCTAATAGCATAAGGTGCATTGAAGCACGGGGCTCACCTTGGTGTTGGGAAGTGTTCTTGTTAAGGGGCTGTTCTTATCACAGGGATACTTCCTGTGGGGTCAAGCATGCCGGTGCTATATGTTCTTATAAAGGGGGTGTTCCTATAAGACGGGGGCGGCCGACTCCAGTCCTCAAGGGCCACCAACAGGTCAGGTTTTCAGGATATCCCTGCTTCAGCACAGGTGGCTCAATCAGTGGCTCAGTCGTTCATTGAGCCACCTGTGCTGAATCTGGGACTGATTGAGCCACCTGTGCTGAAGCAGGGATAGGCTGCGCTTATAGTGCCGTCAACAGTGACGCAACGTCGCTTCAAAACAAATGTATTGAAGCCGTTGCGTGCGCTTACAGTAGGAGCGACGCGACGGATTGGTTGCGATCGCTGGAAGTCACTTCCATTTTATTTTTCCAGCGACCGTGACGTCAGCGTCTGAAATAGGGGGTGACAGCAAAGTGACTTGGGGTGACTTGCCCTGCAGTCATTGGTTATGGCGGCGGAGTGCCAGTGGCGATTATAGTGTTGGCCAAATATCCCGTACTGTGCCAGCCTTCCTTTCTCATACTCTTTCCTCATAACCGTCCCTTTATTCCCTTCATTTGTGCACAGGCAGGAGGGTGGCAGTGCCAGCCTTGCCCTCATGCTATGTTTATACACGGAAAAAAGACACTGGCAGTGCCAGCCTTGCCCTCATGCTATGTTTATACACAGTTACAGCATTGGCAGTGCCAACCTTCCCCATTCCACATGACTGTCCTGTCATTGCATATGTAAAGGGCACAGTGGCAGTGCCAGCCTTCACCTCATGCTCTGCTTGTACACAGGAAATATACTCGCATGGGCAGTGCCACCTTCCGCTCTTCATGTATACACAGACGAGTTCGTGCCAGTCTCTCTGACTCCCCTTTTAAACCCTCTTATTCACACCCAGTGGCAGTGCCAGCCTCCAGCTTTACCCACACATCCCCGACACACCGAGCAGGGGCTGTAAGGACAGCCCTCCTCGCCAAGCCTCAGCCCCTGTGAGCCCCCCCTCCCCTCCCAGCACCGTAATATAGATGCTAAATCGTCCATGAATTTGTAATGCTGTTGGATGCGTTGCAGGCCTCCCTCGGTGCCCCTGCGGTGGGAGGGACAGTGCGCTGGTCCTTGTGTCTCCGCGTGTACAAGGACAGAAGACTCTGACACAGCGAGCGCCCCAAGGTTATTAATCACTGGATTCAGCTGAGCGGACGTCGTGTGTGCTCTTGTGAAATAGTGGGTGGGTGTGACGTCCTTGTGTATGTATAACACCACAAGTATGCCATCCAAATATAGGTATGTGGGGCGCCCATTGTGATCAAGACAATGGCATGCTATAAATACAATAGAACCGGCGGAGTAAGCACACCTTAGTTAATCGAGACACGTATTGACGAGTGCACGCGTCATAAGGTAATCATTAGCATGTATGCTTCCCCCAGATCCAAGGAACAGAGCAGACGACGCAGCACATCGGGTAAGTAGTATCAAAAAGAAGAAAAAACTATTAAAACATGGAAAAAATCCAGCGTTTCGGAGACACTCGGAACACCGCTGCCTGGTGGGATGGCCCGAAACATCGGATTTTTTCATGTTCTAATACAGGTCCTTCTCTTTGATACTAACCTGATGTGCTGTGTCGTCTTCTCCGTTCCATGTGTGTGTTTGTGCACGTACACACTGTGTGTGTATACATCTTTACACAAGTTATGTGTTATTATATATATATATATTAATATATTAATATATATTACACATCTGCTCTTTTGCCGTCGAGCAGCGCACCCTCCGTTTGTGTACCGATTCATCCAGTGTAAACGGGGAAAGGAAAGTTCTCTACAGGCACCACTGCACCTGGGAGCACAGGGCAGCCCGATTGGAAAAATAGAAAGAAAAAAAGATATGTATTGAATCTCGTTACAAATAAGAAGCTTTCCACGCCATTTGGATTCCCTTGAGAAAACACTGCATGGCACGAAATGCGTTCCTATGCATTCCTGCGCGTTTCATGGATTCCTTTGAGAAAGCGCCACATGGAGTGAAGCGCACTGTCACGGGAGGCCTGGCCTATCACACCAGGGATCAATTCGCCAGACAGAAACACAGAGTAATTAAAATGCATTTATTTGAAAAACAAAAAGTATCCACAACTAATCACAGGTAAACAACACACACTTACAACTGGGGTTACCCTATAGACGTGGATGCAGGGAACTCCCTAAAGAGATTTCCCCTGTTCTTTCCTCCCTGCAGTGTCCTCTGGAACAGGACTCCAGGCCTGGCACCAGCACTGGAGTTGGCACTGCAGCTGGAATCTCCACTGGAGCATCAATCTTGAGCTAAAGCTCTCAGCTACTCTCAGCTACTCACAGCTAACTAGGGTCCCCCTCACTACCTGTTATATCCCATGGCATAACTTGGTTACATAAAAAAAGAGTTGAACAAGGTGGTGTCAATATGACCCAGCCTGTCATTGGTGGGTAGAAATGCAACAACAAGAAGCATTATTACATTAAGAATGTTACATGGGAAGGTCACAACTTTGCAACATTTCTCCTGAACGTACCATTAACCCCCCTGGTCCCTGAAGTGCTAGAACCAGGCTACATGATGCATAGCTATATATACACAAAATACAAATATATTACTGACAGGTGGGGGTAATGGCGGGCTTGACCTTTATTAAAAGCAGTCACATTTACCCCTACCGTCACACGCATTCCTACTCGTTTTGTGCCATGTGTATTTCCTTGGGAAAGCAAAACGCGTTGGAAAGCTTGTTTGTAATATGATTCAATAAATATATATTTTGTTCACTATTTTTCTAATCTGGCTGTCCTGTGCTTTAAGTGCAGCGGCGATTACTTTTCTTTTTGCGTTTACCTTGGATATCCAGATACGCAGAGCACACTGGCAGGCCAAAACCTGTGACGGACGTGTGAGAGTACCAGGTGGATTAACCCCGGCTTTCCTGGGTTCCCGAGTGTAGGTATTTCAATTACTTTCCTAATAGGGCCCGGGGGTAGGGGTTTTCTCTTGAAAATTCATAAGCATTTACAGGCATACCCCGCATTAACGTACGCAATGGGACCGGAGCATGTATGTAAAGCGAAAATGTACTTAAAGTGAAGCACTACCTTTTTCCTACTTATCGATGCATGTACTGTACTGCAATCGTCATATACGTGCATAACTGATGTAAATAATGCATGTGTAACAGGCTCTATAGTCTCCCCGCTTGCGCACAGCTTCGGTACAGGTAGGGAGCCGGTATTGCTGTTCAGGACGTACTGACAGGCGCATGCGTGAGCTGCCATTTGACTATTGGGCGATATGTACTTACTCGCGAGTGTACTTAAAGTGAGTGTCCTTAAACCGGGGTATGCCTGTATTCATATTCCAGTGTGGTTCTGGAGTGCCGTGCGATATATATATATATATATATATATATATATATATATATATATATATATATATATATATATATATATATATATATATATCCCTATGGGATTACCATAGCTTTAAAGGTTTACTGGTGCGGAGCCGCATAGAGAGCAATACCTTTTTCTATTACATGGGGCTGGGGGTGAGTCAGCCGATACTAAGCCCCGCCCTTTGTTGTCTGGGTTCTAGAGATTAGGTTCCTGGAGGTCGGAGAGTGGAGGAGCCTCGGTGTATAAAATTAAGTATGTTCCCGAGTATATGGGTAGGAACAGTCCCCGTTTGTTATGTTTGCACTAGGGACAGTCCCTCTTCAGGTAGGGTCCTGAGATATGGCCAAGGTGAACTCGATGGCTCACAGAAGAAGAGGATGCGCTCTACGGAGGTCCCCAGGGTGCAAACGGACCAGCTCCACCGGCAGCTCCTCAGTCCTACATAGTCTGTGTAGGAATGAAAGCTCATAGGAGCGGGATGTAGATCCCCTAGCTATAGTGAGTCGGCCAGGACCCGGGAAGGGGCCCGTGGTGACAGAGCGTAACGGACGTCATGCAGAGCGGGGACAGGACCATTGGATAACCATGTATTGTTATCATAACTCTGTGCACAGGACATACTTCAAACGAGAGGTAACTCTCAATGTATTGCTTCCTAGCGAAACATTTTTATAAATTAAAATAATTGGTCAGAAACAAGCCAAGTGTCCGCATCGCCCCAGTGTGTTAAGAGAGGGCACCCGGGGATGCAATAGTCAAGAGTACGAGCCCCCCAAATAACCCTAACCCTAATAACCCCTGTAATTATGTGTGCCGTGTACGGATGGTAGGAGCCCTGGGAAAAGAGGGCAAATAAATAGTGTTGTTTGTACTACAAAAGTTCCTGGCGCCCAACATTCCTACCACTGCTACATCATCCCTCAGCCGCACGAGGCCTGAACCCCGATTTAGCTAATGCACCCCGAGTTAGCTAATACACCCCAAAAGCCACTGATGTAGAATCCTTAGGAGCTGGACAGGCACGGTTACATTAACGTATATTTTTATTTACGTGTGTGTAATTCCATTGTTACATTTATATCTGAATGTTGTGGAACAAGTTAAGCATTTTTTCCTTCTATTGTCACCCTGCAGTGTGAGGTTCACACAACAGGTTCCTTAAGTGTGTCACGGTGTGAGGTTCACACAACAGGTTCCTTAAGTGTGTCACGGTGTGAGGTTCACACAACAGGTTCCTTAAGTGTGTCACGGTGTGAGGTTCACACAACAGGTTCCTTAAGTGTGTCACGGTGTGAGGTTCACACAACAGGTTCCTTAAGTGTGTCACGGTGTGAGGTGCACACAACAGGTTCCTTAAGTGTGTCACGGTGTGAGGTGCACACAACACACGGTGTGTGTCCCCTGCAGTTTCTTCTTTTTTTCACAGCCCTCTTCCACCTCTCGTTCTCGCTCTTTCCCGCTCTCCGTTCTTTCACCTCCGGCTCCTTCCTTTTGAGTCACACTTTTTTTCCTTCCCAAACAGTTTCTTCTATAAAGTTCCTCCTTCTATAATCTCTGTCCCTCCCTCTCTCTCCTCTTCTATATTCTGTCCCTCCCTCGCTCTCCCCTTCTATATTCTGTCCCTCCCTCTTTCTCTCTCTCTATAATCTCTGTCCCTCCCTCTCTCTCTCTTTCTATATTCTCTGTCCCTCCCTCTCTCTCTATATTCTCTGTCCCTCCCTCTCTCTCTTTCTACATTCTCTGTCCCTCCCTCTTCACAGCTGTCCTCTCGCGCTCTCTGTTGTGGACACTGTCACCCTGTCATTCTCTCATGCCTTCGGCTGTGTTGGGGCACTTTCTGTGCAGCTGGCCCGGATCTAACCCGGGATAAAGTTGTGTGAGAGCGGGCAGGGGTGGCACACATGGGTAGCTCGGCGTCCTCCCTGGCAGCAGAGGCAGATTCTAACCATGGCTTTGCGGGCACTGCATATCCCGGGCACAGCGTGCTGGGCTGGCACAGGAGAGGGGCCCCGGGGTCTGTGTGGGAGGACACAGCCTTACCCACGCACGGGCATGACGGGTAAGAGTAGCATGTATCTGACGCTTCCTGCGTGCGTGTGCCCGCACTAATGCATGGAGACGGTACCCTTGGGATATACGTGTCCCTGCACAAGTGGGGCTTTTCTTGTAATGTATGTGTAGGGGAGCCTTGCACTGCTGCTGCCGGCACTGTACTAGTTAACGGATAGTTAGCACAGTATGTGTATGGGAGCTGCCTGCACTGTACCCATCCACTATCTGCATAGTGTGTGTGTGTAGGGGAGGCTGGCACTGCCGCTGCCCTCTCTGTCCCTCACATGTACATCAGGCTGTGTGTGTGTAGGGGAGGCTGGCACTGCCGCTGCCCTCTCTGTCCCTCACATGTACACCAGGCTGTGTGTGTGTAGGGGAGGCTGGCACTGCCGCTGCCCTCTCTGTCCCTCACATGTACATCAGGCTGTGTGTGTGTAGGGGAGGCTGGCACTGCCGCTGCCTTCTCTGTCCCTCACATGTACTTTAGGCTGTGTGTGTGTAGGGGAGGCTGGCACTGCCGCTGCCCTCTCTGTCCCTCACATGTACATCAGGCTGTGTGTGTGTAGGGGAGGCTGGCACTGCCGCTGCCCTCTCTGTCCCTCACATGTACATCAGGCTGTGTGTGTGTAGGGGAGGCTGGCACTGCCGCTGCCCTCTCTGTCCCTCACATGTACATCAGGCTGTGTGTGTGTAGGGGAGGCTGGCACTGCCGCTGCCCTCTCTGTCCCTCACATGTACATCAGGCTGTGTGTGTGTAGGGGAGGCTGGCACTGCCCTCTCTGTCCCTCACATGTACATCAGGCTGTGTGTGTGTGTGTAGGGGAGGCTGGCACTGCCCTCTCTGTCCCTCACATGTACTTCAGGCTGTGTGTGTGTAGGGGAGGCTGGCACTGCCGCTGCCCTCTCTGTCCCTCACATGTACATCAGACTGTGTGTGTAGGGGAGGCTGGCACTGCCGCTGCCCTCTCTGTCCCTCACATGTACATCAGGCTGTGTGTGTGTAGGGGAGGCTGGCACTGCCCTCTCTGTCCCTCACTTGTACTTCAGGCTGTGTGTGTGTAGGGGAGGCTGGCACTGCCGCTGCCCTCTCTGTCCCTCACATGTACATCAGACTGTGTGTGTAGGGGAGGCTGGCACTGCCGCTGCCCTCT
>NW_027456545.1:0-17107 GCF_040206685.1 Ascaphus truei | reverse complement strand
GCAGAAAGTATAACCTGGACCAGTCATGGCTACATACAGATTCTCAATTACATTAAAATGATGAAAAAACAGGAATTTACAATTATATTTATGAACACCGTAATGATGGTAACATTATAATTGTGTATTTAATTGTAATGGTAAAACTGTAGAAAATCAGAATTTAATTTCAGTATCAAAACAGTTCTTTACCTGAACTGTATGACAAATTCACAAAGCGGTTAAAATGAAGCATTGCTTGCTTCCCTAATCAACTCTATCCTGTCTGCAGGTCGTATCCCCCAAGACCTGGAAAACTGCCAGAGTTGTCCCAATCTTCAAAAGTGGGGACAAAAACATGATCTCCAACTACAGGCCAATCTCTCGTCTCCCAATCCTATCCAAAGTCATGGAAAAATGTGTTCACTCCCAATTAAGCGATTACAATACCAAGACAAATTTCCCTAGCCAGTTCCAATCTGTCTTTCGCCCCCAAAACACTCCACGGTGACTACCCTCCTAAAATTTTGCAATGATTTCCAGTGTGGAATGGAACTGTGACAACTTACTGGTGCAATATTCATAGATTTTGCCAAGGCGTTTGATGCTGCTGATCATGTTATTTTGTTAAACAAACTCCAGTGCTTTGAATAGGGGAACATGCTTTAAACTGGTTTCACTCATACCTATCGGGTAGATCCCAACATGTGTCTATCTCAGGCTCCAACTCCAACCCCTTGGATATCACCAGTGGTGTCCTGCAAGGCTCTGTTCTGGGATTCCTACTCTTTTCAGTCTTCATCAATGATCTTCCTACAGCTTGTAAGGGAGCTTCAAAGCACATGCATGCAGGTGACACAATACTATATGCACACAGCCCTAGCCTCTCTGACCTTGGACACATACTTCAATCGGTTTTTCGAGACTTGAAAACTGGATTTCCCAAAACAAACTGGTTTTAAACACTGACAAGACTGTAACAATCGTATTTGGGACCAAGGCTAAATTTGTAACGCTATCAATGACAGTACTACAGATCAGAACCAGTCCCTGTTACTAGTTTAAATATCTGGACATATGGTTTGACATTTGGGTTGCACATTGATACCCTGACATCCAAAACCTATGCCAAAATAGGTGTACTTAATAAAAACAAATCCTCCCTAAGTCTGCTGGTCAGAAAGTGCATCGCACAGCAGATGCTAATGCCAATTATAGACTGTGGACATAGTACAAGTATATGGTACAGCACCCCAAACTCAACTTAGCAAACTAGACACGCTCTACAACTCATTATCCTCCAATGTAACTACAACAACACATCACTGTGAAATGCTCAACGAACTAGATTGGCTATCTCTTGAGCCTAGGGGCAAAGTACATTTTTACTGTCTTGCTTTCAAACACTTTCTGGGCACACTACCCGCCTATCTGAACAAGCTCCTCATCCCTACCACATGCAGCACTTATCTGAGATCTGACTCCAAAAGACTACTCAGGGTCCCAAGGTTCAGCAAAGTATCCGGCCGCTCCTCCTTCTCTGACCGTGCACCCCAAAACTGAAACAATCTACCCGAGACTCTCACGGCCACCACTAGTCTAAGTTCTTTCAAAACTAAAGCTGTCTCACATTTTAATCTGGTCTGTAACTGTTACATACGCCTATAACATATATTATCTTTAATTGTGCATGCAATGTCTTTATACATAATGTATAACCCTGCTCACTTAATGTAACCGTGTATTGTCATCGTAACTCTGTGCCCAGGACTTGCATGAAAACGAGAGGTAACTCTCAATGTATTACTTCCTGGTGAAACATGTTCTAAATAAATAAATACATTTGAGACATGGCTTGTTAACATGGAATATATTTGCTTAGAATTTTTTGCCTGGAAGTAGGAGAATAAAAAATAAAAAGCGGGTTTAGAATAATGTCATCTTTTTGTATCCAATTTTGCCTTGTGTTTAATGCAAAATAAACTACAGTATCTAACTATCTAAACTGGTGTTAAGTTAACGAGGCCTGAAACAAATTTCTTGAATTTTGTACATTCTGATGATGTAAACTCTGCAATCAAATTAACATGGAACACGTGACAATTCTTACAGATTTTCTGTCAGTCTCGCTCATTTTTAGCAAACTCCTATTTAAATGTGTTTTTTTTATCCACAACCACCAAATCTCACTTATTTTGGCCTCTTGTGATTTACAGCTTTGACTGAGGTTTACATTGCCAAAGGGCCCATATGGAATCCACAAGCAAGGTTCCTAAAAAAAAACCAGATCTTACCAAATGTCCCATCTTCCATCAAAACTGAGCACGTATTGCGGGATTAAAGCGCTATGGTTCCAATGGAGAAGTACTGCACCAGAACTTCCACTGACTTCAACAAGAGTTTCTTTGTGGTTTTGCTAGATCAGCACTATCGCACTTTAATTCATATAAGAAAGGGGAGGCCATCCCTACAGGATCCAAGGTGGAGCAGACCGGTAGGCCACAAAGTGGGTCAGACCCCAGTGGAACACCATGTAGGTCAGGGAGGTGGCTCCTGAGTCTTAGTGCCCCAAGTGCCTCCCCAGGAAGGTAGAGGCTGGTAGTCTCCAAGGAATAGAGGCGACTGCAGGCCACAGAAAGTCAAGAGCCTCAACAGGCAACAGTTAAGCAGAGGCCTTAGAATGCTGCAGTGGACAGGTAGGCGCCAGCAGGCTCAGGCCAAGATAGGCCCTAAAGAGGAGGAGGTAGTCAGTGGCCAGCCTGGGAGACAATGGCCAGGTGGGAGTTAGGCCTTTGGTAACATGGGGTAGCGAGGATCAGCGCAGTGTTAGCAAGGCCCTTGAGGACAAGGAGGAGTTTTGGGGGCAGCGGAGATGGTTGGAGGAGGCCCGAAGATCTGCTGAGGAAGGTCCAAACAGGTTTACGATGAGGAGTGGATGTCGAAGCGGACCAACGATTGGTTGAGGCCAGCAGTGGGCTGGTTCCAGTTTGCTAGGTTCAAATAAGCAGGACAGATGGCCGGATATGCGGCAGGTTGTAGTTTAAGTGGGACTTGAGGGACATGGACCTGTTGTGATCGAAGGTGACCCTCCCAGCGCCCATCCCCTGTTCAAGGTTGGACCACCAGTGCAGGACAGTCAGTCGTGCTGAAGCAAGGAAGGAGGTTCAGATCGTACATGTGGGGGGCAATTTATCTGGGCCAGAGGTTTTAGTTGGAGAAAGGAGCGGGACCCGTGGGATGTGGCCCGTTTAATTGTAGCATTCCCGGCGGCGGGGCTGGTATGGTCTGAGTTGGGCATCGCCAGATTCGGTAGTGCTGATTGGTATCAGGAGAAGGGGGCGTTCTCAGGTTTGGAATGATTTGGTTTAGTTACATGGGTTTGTAGAAGGTTGAGGTAGGTGGCGCTGCTGTTGGCGGCAGCAAGGCAAATTTGAGGGGTCAAATAGCTTTGGCGCTGGAGGGGTGTGGACTGATCAGTTTTGTCCAGGTGGTTAATTTGGTGAAATGTGAGGAGTTCAACAGGTGTCTGTATTTATTTGGTTCGGTTTAAATGGAAGGGGCAAGAGTTGAGGGGTCAAGGGTCACGAGAGCATGGAATAGGCAAAAGTCTAGGGTACTATGTAAAAAGGATCTTGCTTACTTGTACATTAACTCTGACACACAGTAGGTATAATATGTATTGGAACCTAACGCAGCTGTAATCATAAGTACCAAGTAGGTAGTAGTGCTGTAGGGGTTACTCAAACTGGAACAAAAGAAGTTATTGGAGATTTATTTGGTGTCCTTAAAGACTATCCGCTTTGCGGAGGTGTCAGTATTATTGTAGTGTACACTTTCTAAGAACTATACTACAAATGTATTCCATCAAAATATCATTGTTCAAGAAGAACAAAACCCCCACTCATCTTACTTATCCTGGAGATCAGAAATGCCTGATTGAAAAGATACATGGTGAGGGCTCCATTGTAAATGTCATACGTTGCCTATTTTAATTATTTGTAGGCTGATTTTATTCCAATAGGCTTCTTACAAACAGGTTTTTTTTTTTTTTTTAGATCCTAGAAGGACCCCGTGTGGTTAGTACAATGCATCTCAAATTAGTTATTACAAGAGATTCTGCCAGCTACTTGTAAACTGGACGCTGAGTTTCTTCTCATGGCGGATATGGTCTTTTTTTATTCAAATATTTTATTGGGTTTTTCAGAGAGAAAAATATCACATTTCTGGGACTCTCCAAACACAGAATACAATAGTAGCCATACAAATGGATATCAAATTCACAGAATTGGAATGTGAAGTAAACATTATCCATACAGTAGCAAACATGGTCAATTGGAGTATATCTTTGTACTCAGACCCAGGGAGGGCGGGTGGGCTGTGGGCCCTTCCCGCTTTCATTCTGAGGGTATATTATATACATAATAAGCTTTTCTGATAGAAAGAAAAGAAAAAAGAGAAGAGATTCTGTGTGAAGAAAAAGAAGAAAAAACAGAATAAGAGAGAGAAAGATAAAGGAGAGGCGAGGGGACGAGGAGGCGAGGGGGTGAGGGGGAGGTAAAATTAAGGATATGGTCTTTTTAAGGATATGGTCTTCTTGTGGAGAAGACGGCATAAAGCTTGAAGAAAAGCTGAGCCTGGGGGGTTTCATTTGTCACAGGGTGGGGAGCGTTGCAATCATGAAATGACGTCTAATTCAGTTTTTGGCACCAATAACCGTTTCAGCGCCAGAAGCATCCACAGAGCTTTGCACTAACAAGTATCAATGGCCCTGATCGCACGGTAGGGAGTTAGGGTCTAAGGGGGTTGTCTTGAAAAAGTGACACTTTAAACCAGGGGTGCTCAACTCCAGATCAAGTTTTCAGGATATCCCTGCTTCAGTACAGGTGTTTCAATCAGTCCCTGCTTCAGCACAGGTGGCTCAATCAGAGGCTCAGTGTTTGACTGGGCCTGATTGAGCCGCCTGTTCTGAAGCTGAGATATACTGAAAACCTGACCTGTTGGGGCGTCTTGAGGACTGGCATTGATCACCCCTACGCTAAACTATGGAAATAGTATTTATGCATTCATACGCCAGCTGGTGCATCGCCATGGACACTTGACCACTACTGCCATCCAATGGGGGTAGGGACACATCTGCCGGGGAAAGTTACCGGAGCATCTTGCAGTCACTGGCGGCTATTAGCAGGCAGAAGTCCCGCTCCTGCGCCACCAGCGGTAGCAGCCCCTCCTCTCTCTGAGCAGTCCCCTTACCTGGTGATTCCGGTGTCGATTCTGGTTCTGGAACCAGGGCACACGGGCCCCCTGGAGCGTCCGCTCCCGAAGCCTCAGTTTCGGCCGCTCTGGTCTGCGTGACAGCCGCACCTTTCTCTTGGGATGTCGCTGGCAAGGGCATTGCCGGTTTTAGGAAAAAGGCCCCACACGAGGGCATTGCTGTCAAGCTGACGTCTCCACCAGAGAAGTTGCATCGTGGGCAGATGCACTTCAAAAAGCGCTCTCCGCCTTCCTCCACTACCAGGAAGCCTCCTGGTAGCCGGTAGTGAGAGAAATTGCAACTGGTCATTATCAGATATTCAGCTGGCAACAGTTCAGCAACAGTGGAAACAGCTCTGCATAGCTTACTTGCCACGAGGAACTGAGGGTGCGGTAGCTCACATCCGGCTCCACCCCTCAGTGATGACAATCTGTTGGGTTGGATTAGCACCTCCTCCCCCTGGTGGAAAGAGGAGCACTGGTTCACTATGGACAGGCGTGGCCTCGGCTTGCGCGCCGAGCCAATCACAGCAGGTGGGCATGGCCTCTGCTTCCGCACCGAGCCACTCAGAGCAGGTGGGCACTGCCTCTGCTTCCGCTCCGAGCCACTCACAGCAGGTGGGCACGGCCTCAGCTTTCACGCCGAGCCCTTGCAGATCTTTGCAGAAAAAAAGCTTGCGACTCTTTTGCAGCTAGCACACGTGGTTCCCGTTTTCAGCGGGAACCACCATTTTGTATGGCAAAATCTATCAGGTTGATCCCTTTTCGGGGAACCACCAATTTGAGCTGAATAAAGAGCAATGATGCGCAGTCCCCACAATTTAGGCGGGAACTCGTTCTCCTTAAGCTGCTGCAACACATGGATAGCTGATTATGTACCCCAGGCTAGGCAAAACTACCTCCCTCCCTCCCTGCACACGATAACAGTACAATTTGAGTACTATGTGGCTCCCTGTGTATCACCTGCAGGAGAGCTCACACTACTCCCACTGATAGATTGCACTCACGAAGCAGGAGTATATTTTATCAGGAACACTTTATTCTCTCTACCTGCATACAGCAATGCAGATACACTGGATACACTGGAACACTGCACAAACTAGGCCTCCAGCCTTCGGATGGTCCCTGGACTCACGCCCCTGGCCATGGGCACCAAGGGCGGTCCTTGCTCTTCCCTGATGCCCTAATAGAGTCAGAGGTATGGTATTTACTCCCACTCCCCAAGGGGAGGAGACAGAAGGTGCCAGAGCCCTGAACACCTCTGCGTGATACCAGTCACTCTCAAGCGGGAGAGACAACTGGCTAAATTTGGGTGTGCAGTCCCTTAAGTACCGAGGCGGAGAGTCCAAGGTCTGAGCCCCTTATTGGACAGAATACAGGCCTTAGCCCGCCTCCCTCCTTGTCACTCAAGGGAGCTTCTTGCTGTGAGGAAAACCCTGGATTGGGCCAAACACTGCCTGCACCGATACCAGGACTTACATGCCAGGCAGGGTAGATTAGTAGCCAAGCCCGGCATGGCTACACTAGTATCCTGCTCACTGAGCACGTCCCACTCTTTGTTATGTTTGTATAGTATTTTTGTGTAGTGTTAAAAATCATGATTTTCTTCATCTCTGTTATGTGGGTTTACCAATTGTAACATTTAGGGGCTTTTTCTGTAAAGTGTGATAGCGCAGATTACGTGCTATTAATGTCAATGGGACTTTTCATGCAATAGCACATCACCTGCGCTTATCACACCAATAAGGGCCTTAGACTGCACTAGGCTCTAGGGTGAGCTGCACTTTAACGTCCTGGCTGGACGCTTAATATTTCCCACATCTCCTGAAGAAAGTTTCCGATTTAAAAAATGACATATTGCCACTGATACAAGCTGATACAATAGTGAAAAAAAAACGAGAAGGTTGGATTGCTGCTTCAACAATCACTACCACGTCCTTACCCAAAGAGCTTACAAACTGTGTGTGGTGCCAAGGGACAATGAGATAAAGGCACAGAACGACTAAACTGTGATAACATTCCAACACATGGGCCATAGCACAGTGGTTTAGGTTAAAAATAGAGACGTCAATAGAATTCATTCTTTGCTAAATTCTAGTTGGTGCTCAGCCTATTTAGGAGTTGAGTTATTTCGCTACAGAGGAAAGCAATCAAAAAGTCCCAGTAACACATTTACCAATTACGTCTGAAAAAAAATTAATTTCTGGCTCCAGCAATGACAGACTTCTCTGTGCAGCAACGCTCCTGCTAGGTTTTATATTATTCCGGATATACCGGTATACTTTCCCTTCCTTAAAAGACCTAGAACCTAATTCTTAACGAGATTTGTTGTCTGCCATCATGGTCTCCAATTCTAGTGTCATAGCATTGCTTAGTAAACCTGGCCAGGGGATCTTGCGTTGTGCAAATTCTTCCAATTATTGAACGTTTTGGTGATTTACTCCTTAATTTTGCGTTTTTAGCAACATTTTTGCCAATATTTACATTGCTCTGGAATGCACAAAAATACACTGAATGTAATATTTTGACGTTTACTTTTTTTGTGACTTTCACCAGAATGTTGCAGAAATTATTATATATTCAGGGCCATGTGACCTGGAGAATCGAGAGAATAAGTACTTTGACAAAGGGCTGGGAGCCCGAAACGCGTCAGAGTACCTCTCACAGCGTCATGTGAACAATTTTTTTGCAAGATCCTGAATAAACAAATCATTTTTATTTTTAAGTGATCCAGCCACCGTCTTGTCTTTTTGCTCTACATTCCACAAGCAGTGCACTGATGCACATTTCTCCTATGGACACAGCCTACTGTCTCTGTCAGTTCCTCCTACTTACCAATTAGAGGTAAGCCCTTCGGAGCAGGGACTGACCTAAATGTCACTTTTATATCTGAAGCGCTTCTTCCCATAATGAGTTATTTGTATTATTTGTTATTTATATTATTATCCTGTGTATTACTGCTCTGACGCGCTATGTACATTAATGGCGCTATATCAATAAAGAGATACATACAGTACATACATACAAGTACCAACTCTTCTGTAGCACCGACCCCAGAACTGTGAACATTAAAAAAAAGCTCCACAGAGATAAAGTGACAGTGGATTGCATTAAAGCTAAACCCTTGTATGTTCAATACCAACAACTTAATAACTAGTGAACTACATAAAATATCCAATCTAAATATGGAATCTGAAAAATATATCATTCACTCCAGCACCACGCCAGTTAACTGGTTAATATTCAAAAGTCTCCCCGCAGAGCCGGAAAACTTCAAACAGAAACCCTTGTAAATGCTGCTCTCTGCTTCATCACAATGTTCCAGGATGGTGAGTCTGAATCTTGCAGAGTGTCGTCACCTCGGGACACTGAGAGGGGCGGATGGGTGGCTGTACGTTCTTTAGGGCCATTTGCCACTTTGATCAGAATATCCTCCTGCAGTTCTCTCTCAGCTCAGAGAGCCTCTCTGTCTGCCTTTTTATGTCATGATGGATGAGGCTTTGTCCCTATGATGTTCCAAATGTACTGCACTGGCGGAAAAAAAACTTCAATAAGAACAGGGAGAAACAGCCTTTAAAAAGAAAAAAGTCAGAAGTTTTTCTCATGCTACAAGGAGAAAAGAGCTTGGCTCTAATAGTTCAAGGCCTTACCTGCTCCTAAAAGGTTTATTATAAGAATAAAAAGGATATGAGATTGTTACAGCCCTACAAATCTTCCTTTCACTATTAACCCCTTTCACGCGGTTGGGATGTGCAAAGCCTCTCTAGGGTTAAATCGCGCTTTAAGAACCAGCAGTAATTAACTTGCCAGTAAAAGAATGCTCCGAAATGACAGATTATTTGCATGTCCTGTGAAACTAATGTCCCTAAATCTGCCCAATCAATTATTTAAGTAACAAAAACGATCAATCAATTAACAATTAATTTACACGTGAATCAATGAAACAGGCTTTTTAAAAAGCTGAGTTGAGTCGATCGTCGCACCGATTGCCAATTAAGAGCTCGACACTTTATGAATTCCTAATTCCAATTAATAGATTTAATGAGACAACTAGCAAAAGCTACTGCATTGATTTGCCCCTGCAGCGCTTAATCAGCTTCGTTATGCAGTCCATCTGCCGCTCTGATGGTCTTTTGTACTAATTTGTCCAATTTTGGGCAACGCGGAAACGTAAAAGATCTTGCACTTCTGACAGATGATTCACTGGAGAAGTCTCGATCCCCGTCTCCATCCCGTGTAACAGAACGTACCAATACTGCTTCACTTGTACGCACATACAGCAAGGAGCTTAACTTAAAGCAGCCCTTCCTGCTGAAGTTTACTGTATATGCCAGGAGTGGCCAACTCCGGTCCTCAAGGGCCATTAACACATCAGGGTTTCAGGATATCCCTGCTTCAGCACAGGTGGCTCAATCTGTGGCTCAGTCAGAGACTGGCATAATACAAATACAAAGTCGGAGACTGAGCCACTGATTGAGCCACCTGTGCTGAATCAGAGACTAATTGAGCCACCTGTGCTGAAGCAGGGATATTCTGAAAATCGGACCTGTTAGGGGCACTTGAGAACTGGCCTTGGCCACTCCTGGTATATGTGTTTAACTCATCATCTTGTCCTCTAAACATGTCCTATTCTTAAAAAAAAAAAAAAGTGTTAAAAAAAAAAAGTGTTAAAAAAAAAAACCACATGATTATCTTAATCTCTAGTTTCTGATTGGTCGTTTTTAGACTGCTATAGGCTCTGGGAAGAGCCTCATTTTCCCCTCCAAGAGCGAAGCGACAGATTTATTTTCAGAAAAATAAAAGCAATTTTGGAACGGGCAAGAAGCAAAATTCTTAAAGTAAGTGAAAAAACAAAATGTAAATAAAATGGCGTTCAGCGCGGACCGCGGCTTTATACGCAGCCGTTGGATGTCACATACCAAAGTCTCTCTGGTGCAAATGTGCAATATTTGTGTAAGAAAAAAAAACCAGCCCCAATGATTTATCAGTGTTTCCCTGCGGCACAAGTGCTGCAAGAAACATCACTAGATTGGAATGGAAAAAACGAATCCAATTGTGTTTCCCGTGGCAGGCGCTTGGTTTTACAGCCAAAAACGTTAATAAAAAAAAAAGAAAAGAAATTAGATACTTTCCCAGCAGGAAAGAAATAGACTTAAGTTTCTGCCCACTGTGAGACTTTGATAAATAAGCCCTAAAATACAGATAAATAGTGCTACTTAGCAAAACCCGCCTGCATATCAAATCCCTCGTTATTGGATCATTGAATGTGGCAGGTACCACTTAGTACATAATCATGCTAAATGATTGACATAGGTCAGAGATATCCAAGGTCACGATATGTTAGAAGATGTAGCACTCGGAGAGCTGGGGTTTCACATAACAGGATACTGAGAAGTGGCTACGAGCGCCCCGTGACCCCCATCTGTGTGTCAGGCATAGGATGCCATAAAGCAATGTTGTTTGTGTTGTTTCGTTCTGAATCAGCACAAATTCAATGAAAAGTGTCTTGTAACTTGATTAAGATTGCTCTAAGTCAGGGGTGAGCAAACGTTTCCCCCCCCCCCCCCCCCCCCACCACCTGGTCTTCGGCATCAAATGACGCCACAGGGTCAAGTGACGTCACATTCCCATGACAATGTGACACGTTGCCATGGCAATGCGTCACCCAAGACACGCGATCCCCCTGCATTTAATTTAAATGCCTTGGGGAAGAGAGTGGGGCCTCTGCAACCGCCCACGCCCCCCCTGAAAAATCTTGCCCCCCCTCCCAATTTTCACAACACTGCTCTGAGTAACTCCACCTTATTGTTTCTCCTGTAAATCATGAGAGAGAGAAGAGAGAGAAGAGAGAGGAGAGAGAGGAGAGAGAGGAGAGAGAGGAGAGAGAGGAGAGAGAGGAGAGAGAGGAGAGAGAGGAGAGAGAGGAGAGAGAGGAGAGAGAGGAGAGAGAGGAGAGAGAGGAGAGAGAGGAGAGAGAGGAGAGAGAGGAGAGAGAGGAGAGAGAGGAGAGAGAGGAGAGAGAGGAGAGAGAGGAGAGAAGAGAGAGAAATTTTATTTTATTAAAATACATGGATTTGAACTGAAAGCAAAACACAAATAGTGAGATTATGGGTCAGATTTAGGAGTTTGAGTGCTAAATTGCAAGTCGCTTTATGGGCCATTCAAGTACCTTATATTTTGGCGCCACTTATTAAATACAGCTCTATGCATTAAACAAATTTGTCAAGTGAATAGTCCAATTGCTGTTAACAATGCTTTTTTACATTTACTTTATACATACGCTGTTGTTTTCTGCACATGAATATATTTGACAGATAATGTAATGTCATATAACTTTCAACTCCCCAGAGATGACAGGAAGATACAATATAACTCATTTATCTAGCAGCATTGATACTTCTAACACTGGGGATACATCCCCGCTAAAGAAACGGTGTCTCAAGTGAAAGCATGATTCAAATCCCGCTCGTCAGCTCACAGACAGAGGCCTGAGTGACAGGTTAAAAGGTGGCAGCTGGGCAGCAGACACATGCAGGACACTGAGCCTGCAGGCACGGGCTCACGAACCACTGTCCCAAGGCCCAGGACTGAAATCCTCTCCTGGGCCCCAGGAAGTTGAGCAGGTTACTGGGGGGGAGGGAGGAGTTTGCAGACAGATTAATGAGTGGGGGGCTGGCACAGTAGAGGAAGGGTCCCGGGGCAGTACCACCTTCTGACAGCACACAAAACAAACCAGGAAGGCCATTACATTTTTATGATATACTTTGATCACTATTGATATCTATACTTTTATTGGTATATTAAATACGCTAAGTCAGAGGTTCTCAACTCCGGTCCTCAAGACCCCCCCAACAGGTCAGGTTTTAAGAATATCCCAGCTTCAACACAGGTGGTTCAATCAGTGACTCAGTCAAAGACTGAGTCACTGACTGAGCCACCTGTGCTGAAGTAGGGATATCCTGAAAACCTGACCTGTTGGGGGGTCTTGAGGACTGCAGTTGAGAGCCCCTGCGCTAAGTTATTGCTGTACATGAAAAACATGTCATGTTATTCTTAATTGGGGTGTATCCAGACTTTAATTGCAATTTAACCACAAATAGTATGCATTGTCTGTGGGTCGCATTTAAGTCTGCAATGTTCACAGCCCCTGTATCACCTCATAATGTGAAAGCACAAACTGCATGCAACTTTTGTCCTAACATCATTCCCTGTGTTTGGATGGAGGTTCCTGCACTATGTACCTAACCACCAGTACCATGTGTTAAACGTGATCACCATCATAAGGCCCGGGCCATAGAGGGGTGGGGAGAGCGGAGGCGCGCTAACGCTGAGGCTCGCCTGCTTCAGTCAGCGCGATTGCACGGACTTGCAGGCGAGCCAGCGTGCGCGAAGGGAGCCAGGGGGAGGTGGTTGGAGGCGGGGCAGTGACGTCGCTGGGCCAGTCGCCCGCGATGCACTGACGTCAATGTCACGGCGCCGACGTCACGGCGCCGTGACGTTGACGCTGCTGTGCAGTGATTTGAGGTTTTCAGCCAACAGCGTGCTAAAAAACAGCTTGGCACTCATCTGAAAACTCCAAAGCCTCAGCACGCCTGCGGACGCTCGCGTGAGCCCCCTCTCAAGGCATCCTCATTGAGGATGCAGGGGCTCAGCACGGAGCGTCCGCACGCCTCAGCACGGCTGGTTCATCTATAGACGCAGCCTAAGTCTCACTCTGTAACATAGCGCGACTCTATCTCTAGGTGTACCACTGAACAAAAAAACTGCACCAAATTCAGATTAAAACATCTCATTGAAAACAATGCGTAAGAGACTGCACCTTTAACCACAGAGAGGCTACGATGCCTGGCAGCTAAAAGGTTAAGTCAGGGGTTCTCAACTGCAGCCCTCAATACCCCCCAACAGGTCAGGTTTTCAGGCTATCCATGATTCAGAACAGGTGGCACAATCAGTGGCTCAAATTAAGTCACCTGTGCTGAAGCAGGGATATCCTGAAAGCCTGACCTGTTAGGGGGGTCTTGAGGACTGGAATTAAGAACCCCTGGGTAAAGTCATTCTGAACTTTTCTGGGCTCGACCTTTGCTTCAGATTTGGCAATGCTGAGAATACCCAGGATACTGTCAGACATACTTAATGTGTCAGGAAAGTTTCTGTGTTTTGTTTCGTGTCCCTCGCTGCACCTGGCAGGATGGTACTGTGCCTTCCCTCACCCCCTCCGAGATCCCGCCATGCTTTCTGTTCCTCTGATGGACAGGTGACATCCTTTTTCTTCTGCCAGGAGAAACGACCTGACACTTTCCATTATCTCGTCAGAGTTGGCTGATATCCTGAAGCTGTGTTTTGCATCTGCAAAAGTAATACATTAATTATGGCAGCCATCTGGAAAAAAGAACACTGAAAAATAATTATTTCAACTTCTATAAATGGCTCGCAGAGCCGTGACAACAGCAAGCCTACAGGTGCGGTTAAAGCTGCCCCCATAGTCTCACTTTAAAGATTCCAAATGTATTAGAATTTAAGGCAACATTAACAATGATTTGTTTTTCATATTTAGCGCATGCATTGTTCACAGATTTAGCAGATACAATGCAGTCCAATTTTGCGCGACTTTCCGAAGGTCATACAGGTAAGTAATGCAAATTGCAGAATTTTCTCTCTGGGTCTCTGTCTTTGTATCAGGGGGTTTTTTCTCAAAATTCTGGCCAATGTCCATCAGCAATTTTGGGAGAGTCAGTAGGAGGCGTTATACAGCAGAATAGTTATATGACATACAGATCATATTGCGATTTATTATATTCACAATATTTGGGCATTACTTATTTATCTATTTGCTTCCAAAAAATCTGCTAAGTCTGACGTGGCGTAAACTTCTCTGGCTGACACATTGCCTCATGTGTGGAAAAGTCATGTTTATCCTTGAATCTTCTTTATGTTGACACATCTCATCTTAGAGGTTTGTGTATCGAGGCAAAACTAGCACTGCGCCACTTTTGTCTTGAAGCCAATTGGTCAATCCGCACTATCGCAGTTTCATAAACGACCTCCCCTAGATCCCTCCAATGTCAGGACAAAATGATTTGTGTCTCACACCATGAAGATTATTCATCAGTTGGTTCACTGGAAAACCAGGGCACAACGGGTGCAAAATACGGCACCAGATTCATCATGTTACAGCCGGAAGATGTATTAAATAAAATGTTGATGCTTAGCACTGACTTGGCAACTAACCCTCCCTTATCAAACAGCCTTTGCCTCCATGCGTTGTATATTACTAGGAATGATATATACCAGTTTTGAGTAAACAGTGAATGTAAATGATAGATTGCCACAGTTATCAACGTAGAACAGATGTTCGACTGCTTGTGAGAATCAGACGGGTATATTTAATTCCCTGCATTAAATGATTTACTGAAGCTGAAAAGGCTCTGTTCTTTGCAGTAGCTTAACTTTGTCAAATTGTTGTGTATCATAATAACTAATGGTGCATAACTTCTAACTCCGAAATCTCCCTGTGTGCCGCGTGCTTCGGAGGATAGCTCAGAAGGGAGCTCAGCAATTTCATGAATGGAAATATATACGAAGAAAGGAACAGATCTTCTTCTTAAATACAGATACAGTATAAGTCCAACACTGCAGCATTTCTGCAGCCTCGGAAATACAGCATTAGCATGACCTGCTTTAGCTTAGCATCAATGGAGGAGATTGGGAGCTGAGATGGGAGAATCCATGCCCTCTGTGACCTGGGTATGTCTCCCAGTCTCGGGTACCAAAGGATTAGACAAAATGCAATAAAAAACAAAGCCAACCAAGAAGCCTGTTATAGCATTGTAGCATCTTGTTCACGTTGAAATGTTTTCATCATCTTAAAGGTACATTGACCCTCTCAACCCCAAAGCCTATATGAGCTTAACTCACATAATGTTCGTATATTGCCCCCTGAGTGTGTCCGCGGAGAAGCTTTTAATTCCATAAGACGGGTTCTCAACTCTAGTCCTCGAGACCCCCTAATAGGTCAGGTTTTCAAGATATCCGTGCTTCAGCACAGGTGGCTGTATCAGTTGCTCCTTGCTTCAGCACAGGTGATTCAGTCGATGACTGAGCTACCTGTGCTGAACTTGGGATATCCGTAAAACCTGACCTGTTGCGGGGTCTTGAGGACTGGAGCTGAGAACCTCTGCCATAAGCACCGCACACAATATAAAAGTTAACAGCACCGCCGTGTCCCCATGTGAAGAAGACAATGGTCCCCGTGTGAAGAAAGCAATCACCACTGCTCTTGATAAAGGATCCCTCTCAAAGCATCAGTAGATGCAGTATGTACTGTTCCAAGCATTAACCCTTCATCATTCTCAGACCTTATTCTGCGATATCCTCTTCTGAATTCCTTTTGCCGAATGTGTACAATTCGGTTCTTCATATTCACAGTGTCCCCAGCTACTAATTAAATCATGTCTTTGGCTCTGGGCAAGGGAAAGTTCAAAGGGAAGTCCTGTTTCTCTCCTGTGTCTTTTTCCTATCCTCCTGTTAACCTCTCTGTCTATGCTCCTGTTAACCTCTCTGTCTATGCTCCTGTTAACCTCTCTGTCTATGCTCCTGTTAACCTCTCTGTCTATGCTCCTGTTAACCTCTCTGTCCTCCTGGTTTGCTCAGGCCTCTCACTGCATTGAACATTAACCTCTTTAGTGTTGGAATGCAACACACCGGTTCATACTCAGTCTCTGTTACGGGGGTCCCACAATCAAAAAGCCAACACTTTCTATACCATTTGTTCTGCAGTTTTGCAGCTGAGAGTCTTTGGAAAGTAGACCCCTATGTTTGTGGAGAATCACTAGACTTCAATAAGCGCCACTGACCGCATGATTCTCAACTTAGCCCTCAACCAGCGGGTAACTGAGAGGGAATGTATAGTATAAGCCAATGTGCAGTGATCTGTAACAACATACAAGAAAACCACTTTGGGATCTTCTCTCAACAGACATTGGGGTTAAATGAAATATTTACCTGGTAATATAAACAGATTAGGAGACAGGATGAATATGCCACATTACTCCAGTTGTACCATATCCTGTTGATACGGTCATTACTTCCAGTAATCTATGGCTTTAATATGGGTTTGTGTTCAGACATTACTCCACATAGAAATTCTCCATAGCCCGCTGGCGCCCAGAATACAAATCTGAATCGTGTGAGTCGGTGTCCGGAATGAAAGGCCATTGTGATTAACCCCTTGAGTGCTGAGTGACATAACACTTACTGACCTACTAGTCCCGTTGTGGTGCTGTATAATATAACGGTTACTTCATCAGAGGGGGAGGGGAGGCTCTTTGGCAACATCTCCCCAAGTACTGAAAGGTTACAGGGGAATGCTTCCTTTTTAAACTGAAAGGGGGAACTTCAGCTATTACTGAGAAATTCCCTCTGTGAAATCAATTCCACGGATCCCTGGTGTCTGTGGCTTGTAAATCTGTACGGCAGCAACTAGAAGGGGTGCCACTAATATTGGGGAGGTTTTCTGGGTCCTGTGCTGTTTGGAGCGTTATTCTGGCCCAGATCTGTAATGGAGGGGTCCCCTCTTTTAATCTTCGGTGCGGGCTTCTGGTGTTTTCCCCATGGATATTTAATATGGCTGCTGCTGTGGGCTAAACCTATGGGAGGGTCCTATAGAGTTTTATAACCGTGGAGATAGTTGAACCCCTCAGATAAGGCGCACATAGAAGACTCTAGCTAACCCCAGTTTTACCAAATATATGCATTACTAAAATATAATATTTTGTAATGTGTATACCCGGGGCGGCCAGCTCCAGTCCTCAAGGGCCACCAACAGGTCAGGTTTTCAGGATAACCCTGCTTCAGCACAGGTGACTCAATCAGTCCTCTG
>NW_027456544.1:0-17114 GCF_040206685.1 Ascaphus truei | reverse complement strand
TAATTTGCACTGTAATTTATTTTTAAGAACGTTCAGCACAGGAAGTATGCAAGATGGAAGGCAACATACATTCACAATTGTCTCAAGAATGGTGAGACTCCGGAGTCTGGGCCTATAGGATTCGATGGAGAATATGGTATGTTACTTTTTTTGTTTTTGTGTAAGGTATTCCATTAGGGGGAAAAAACAAAACAATTTTGCTATAAATTGTGAACGGAAATTTCCCAGGAAAATTTTGCGTCTGGGCGTCCACAGTGACTAGAGAATCCTTCCTGAGGCCACTCCCTCAGCCAAAACTGGGAACTACTTGAAGAAAAGTAGGGGCTTCTTTCACTATTCTTCTCAGCAGAGAACTGCCTAGGGTGAACACCGAAAATGTTTCGCTAGTTGAAATTTTTGTGTTTTTACTCGTTCTTCCTTCATTTCTTTTTCTTTCTTTTTTTTTTTAATCAATAAAGCAATTTTGTTGTTATACTGTTAATATTTGATACTAGCTGAGAGACCCGGCGTTGCCCGGGATGTAAATGCGTAATAGGTAGTATTATTTCTAAATCGTGGAACAATAGGTGAGTATTTGTTGTAAAGGTTGGGAAAAGGGGAGCGGAGGGCGGGGGGAAAAGGGGAGCGGAGGGCGGGGGGGAAAGGGGAGCGGAGGGCGGGGGGAAAGGGGAGCGGAGGGGGGGGGGAAAAGGGGAGCGGAGGGGGGGGAAAGGGGAGCGGAGGGGGGAAAGGGGAGCGGAGGGGGGGGGGAAAGGGGAGCGGAGGGGGGGGAGAAAGGGGAGCGGAGGGGGGGGGGAAAGAGGAGCGGAGGGGGGGGGAGGAAAGGAGAGCGGAGGGGGGGGAAAGGGGAGCGGAGGGGGGGGGAAAGGGGAGCGGAGGGGGGGGGAAAGGGGAGCAGAGGGGGGGGGAAAGGGGAGCGGAGGGGGGGGAAAGGGGAGCGGGGGGGAAGGGGAGCGGGGGGGGGAAGGGGAGCGGGGGGGGGAAGGGGAGCGGGGGGGAAGGGGAGCGGGGGGGAAAGGGGAGCAGGGGGGGAAAAGGGGAGCGGGGGGGGGAAAAGGGGAGCGGGGGGGGGAAAGGGGAGCGGGGGGTAGGAAAGGGGAGCGGGGGGGGAGAAAGGGGAGCGGGGGGGGAGAAAGGGGAGCGGGGGGGGGAGAAAGGGGAGCACAGGGGGGGGAGAAAGGGGAGCGGGGGGGGAGAAAGGGGAGTGGAGGGGGGGAGAAAGGGGAGTGGAGGGGGGGAGAAAGGGGAGTGGGGGACGGGGTGGAGAGCAGTGGACATATGTATTGTCATAATTTATGAATGTGCATGTCCGTCCGTCCCCCCTCCGTGCGTCCGTCCCCCTGCTGGTTCGGCTGGGGCCCCCCCCCCCGTTCCCCGTGACTCGGTCCCCCCCTCCCCGTGACGACCCCCCCCCCCCGTTCCCTGTTACTCGTGGCTCGCCCCCCCCCCCCCCCGTTCCCTGTGACTCGCCCCTCCCCGTGACTCGCGCTCCCCCCCCCCCCCCCCCCGGCGCCCGCTTTGTCCCCCGATGTGCCGTCCGGCTGAGTGAGGCGTGCAGGCGGCGGCAGGAAGCGCCCTGTGTGGGCCTGATTCGCGAGGGTCCGGCTGAGTGAGGCGTGCAGGCGGCGGCAGGAAGCGCCCTGTGTGGGCCTGAGGCGCGAGGGTCCGGCTGAGTGAGGCGTGCAGGCGGCGGCAGGAAGCGCCCTGTGTGCCTAAAATAGGAGAGTTACTGGCGCCATAAGCTGAGACGGGACGCGCAGTGCTGTGACTTACCTGAGGGGGAGGTAGCGCCGAGGAGGTAAGGGAGCGGCTGGGGTAGGAGGGCCGCGCTTCCCATCCGGAGCCGGTGCAGGGCGGCGCACGTGATGGGGGGGGGGGGGGTGGTGTGTGTGTGTGTGTGTGTGTGTGTGTGTCCCGTCACTCCGCCTCAGGCCAATGAGAGGTGTGCGGGGCGGGCTGCCCAAGGGACCAATGAGATTTCCCCTAGGGACACCGGACATCCAGACAGGCAGGAAGGCATACAGTGCTTTCACTTATATAGTATAAGATGGGTCAATTGTTTTGTGATATACTAGATGTTTATGCACACATTTGTACATCCATTGGTTAGACTTAGTACTTGATGTTACGGGGGTAACTACAGTAGGTTTAGAAAACACTGATCACCATCATTATTTTTTTTATTGCTGCTGCTACTAATATTATTCGTCAGTGAATCAACTGAAAACAGAGCGATATACTAGAGTGACTTGACTAAGATTACACCCGGTGAGATGACTGAGGCGGGAAAAGAAATACTGTTCCTAAACTGGATACAAACTTACCGTTTTTCCTCGATTGTAAGACACCTTCGATTGTAAGACGCACCATCGATTTGGCCCTTACAATCGAGGAAAATTACTTTTTCACTTAGCATGTTTCAGGAGAGGTCCCATGTCAGCGGAGGATGAAGCGAGCGGCAATGACAGGAGAGGTCCCACGTCTGCAGATGGTTGAAGATGGACAGTGGGTGGGTGTGCTGCAGCAGGACTGGTCCAAAGTCTGCAGGTGAATGAACATGAGAAGACAGCGGGCGTGCGGTGGGGTGCAGCGGCAGGAGATCATAATAGCAGGAGAGCTGAGCAGCATAGGGGAAAGGCTTGGGTGGTGCACACTGTAACCTGAAGTCAGACACAGGTCAACTTCTGGTGTTACAGTGTGCACCTTCCAAGCCGTTCCCCTATGCTGCTCTGCTCCTGCTATTATGATCTATTAGCCGCCTCCGCCACCGCATGCCCGCTGTCTTCTTATCTTCATTCACCTGCAGACTTGGGACCTGTCCTGCCGCCGCTACCGCACTCCCGCCCACTGCCCATCTTCAACCATCTGCAGACGTGGGACCTTTCCTGTCGCCGTCGCACACTTTGTCCTCCGCTGACATGGGACCTCTCCTGAAACATGTTAAGTGAAAAGAGGGGGCTAGTACTGTAGACACTTGAAAAATTTTTTTTTAATACAACGATTCTAAGACGCACCTCGATTTCACACATGTGAAAATCGAAAAAAAGGTGCGTCTTAGAATTGAGGAAATAGGGTAATTGCACTGCAGTACTTTCCATTGGAAATTGGATAAAGATAAATACTGACTTTTTTTTTTTTTATTTAAATCCCCCAACGTAGCAAAATGTTCCAGGTCTTAAGAGTTTGGGCTACAATCTGATTCTGCTAGAGGTTCTTTTCTCTCCCTTCATCTTTTATTTGCAGACTTTGGCAATCTTGTACACACTTTGGGAATGTCTGCCCAATACCTGGTACCAATACCTGATGGTACAGTGAGAAGGACACTACAGCAGCAGTGCTGCACACCGTGGTGGATTACATCTATAAGATACAGTTCTGGGCCTCACAATTTGACGGGACTCCAAATACGAAGAATTTTTTTCAATTTCAAATACCTTTAATATATTAGAGGGGCCCTGTACATCAGAAGTGTTTATTCACGCTAAAAATACTTAAGAATAAATTCAATAGTGGTGTGAATCTTTAGTAACAAAAGTTTACATTAAAAGCAACCTATGTCATGTAAAGAAAAGACAGACAACAATGACTCAACACTTCGCAGGAGAACATAATGGTTTAGTTGGTTCTTTCCTTCGACTTCATATCCACAGTCCCCGTTTTGTTTACGTTCTAGGAATGAACTCTCTCCACCTTTCAATTGCGAGGAGTACTCAAAACACTTTACGATAGTTACTGACTATTTTTTTGTAGGGGCCTCATTTGTATCATAGGTAAGGGCCTTGAAAAGTCTTAATCTGGCACTGGACAAGGAGATCTTAAAATTAGCAGACACACAAGGTATATTTTAAAAACAAGCAACACAGACTGGTGCTTCAACAATTACCCAGCAGTTTTTTCCCCCCTAGCTCATGTGCTGAATACACTTCTGTGTCCTCAGAGGTGGCTCATTAAATCTGAAGGTTTCTCATGTTGTGTAGTTTCCAGGCAGAGTTACTGAACTTTTGTTTTATGCCCCACTAATGTTTCTGTGGTTACAACAATCATCTAATTGACAGACAGAAATAAGAAACCCATACAAAGATTGAATGTCAACTATCCTTTAACTCTGTTACAAACATATATTCAGTTTGATGAGAGACACACAGTGGTGATTTAAGTGTTCATTTATAGAAACCACGAAGATCAACATTACGATCTCCGAAATGAAAACTGAAAGCATATTATGGTTTATGTCGGTTTTCTTTTTTTGAATATATAGTTTTTTAAAGAACAGATGGATTAAACACAGTGGTGGCTGTCCGTTCTAAATACTAAACATCTGAAGTCTGTGCCATGTTATTCTAGTCATCAAATAAACAGAGAAAAACTCATAGTTTTTCCTGTCCACGGAAATCTTTAGTAAAAGGTGGAAAGATGTTACTTCATGGCTGTTGTACAGGCCTTGAATGCTCATGTTGAATATGTATTAGTCTTAATCAGCAAGGTATCTCCTACTATTGAACTACTTATTTTTTCACATATCAAAACAGTATTTGTCATAACAGTTGTAGCCCCCTTTCCCTATGCCTAAGGGAACTACGTGTGCTGCTATACCTGTTTGCTCACAGGAGGCCTTCGTCTCTGGGAGCCTGGGGTGAGCTCTTTCTCCTTGCGTGCAGTGCCTCCACCTATGAGGGATTCCAGCGTTGACAGAATGATGCCTCACATGAACCAATACACAGTAAAAAATAATACACCACACAAAGTATATACAGGCATAGCCCGCATTAACGTACGCAATGGGTCCAGAGCATGTATGTAAAGCGAAAATGTACTTAAAGTGAAGCACTACCCTTTTCCCCATTTATCGATGCATGTACTGTACTGCAATCATCATATACGTGCTTAACTGATGTAAATAACCCATTTGTAACAGGCTCTATAGTCTCAGGGCTTGCGCACAGCTTCGGTACAGGTAGGGACCCAGTATTGCTGTTCAAGACGTGCTGACAGGCGCATGCGTGCGCTGCCGTTTGCTTATTGGGTGATATGTAGAAAAAAGAAAACTGGCGCACAGCCAAAGGAGTGAGTCACCAAGGTATAATTGAAGAATGATCCTTTATTAATCCATAAAACAAACGGAGGTTAGCACCCTCCTACGCGTTTCGTGTACGCCAGTACACTTTATCAAGGAGTGTGTTACATTGTGAACCAAGAGACCATCCCCATGAGGAATACATAGGGGCTTCATTGTTAGCCCTATCTTCAGGGATCTTCTGGCCCCACAGAGGATTATATATCTTCATTATCCCACTAGCCCTATTCTCTGTAACTATTTGCATTTTATGATTGAGATGGATCCAGCGCTGGAGCGCATTAATCACTAACTATCTCTATTGGGTGATATGTCCTTACTCGCGAGTGTACTTAAAGTGAGTGTCCTCAAACCGGGGTATGCCTGTAACTAAGCTTTACTGTACACACATACTAACACATATTACATATAACAACTGTACCCACAGTATAACCCCAGTGACCCAACACTTGGGGGTTCCCCCAAAGTACTGAGGGTTCTGTGGCACCAATACCCCTGGTGTCCTGTCCCAGCAAGTTCCACCCAAATGTGAGGTAGCGCTACCCCCTGTGGATGTAGGTTCACGTTGGGTACCTGCCTGGGTACTTCAGCACCCAGGTGCTGCTTGTCGCGATGGGTTGGAGCAGGTCCCATGTAGCGGGGCCTCCAACACAAATCTCCTTTCTCATAAGGGTCCTGATCCTCCTTCCTCGCAGTGCGAGCTCCAGCCAGAAGGTCTCACACAATGTCTCAGGGTCCTGTGGCCTGGTCCCAGGCTGCAGTGTGCCGTGTGGCCGTCCGGTCACCAGCACAGTACTAATATCACTAATGGGAAGAGTCCCTATCTAGGGCTTTCCCTGCAACACTCCTCTCACTTGGCTCAGAGCCTAACTGGGGCCTAGGGGCAAAGTCTAGGCTTAGCCCAGGAAGCTACTGCTCCCTGTACACTACCTGTCTCCTCGGTGCCTCTGTCAGAACTGACCCGCGCGATCCCTGCATGCGGAGGATATACTGTCACTCTTTACTACGCGAATCCCATTAGCTGGGGCAACCCCACATGGGCAGTCCTTCCCTCTGCGGATTCTGGCACATGTAGTCCCGCGGCTGCATATGGGGAGCTAACCTAAGATGGCAGCCGCACTCCTTACTCTGTGCATGCGCTCCTCGCCGCTCCAGGCATGCGCAACTCACAAGATTGCCTCCCCCACTTCCCGATCGTGCGGAGCTCCAGAGAACCACGGACCAACTCCCGCGCACCGGAGGCAGAGTACACAGTGTTGAACCTTCTGTTGCACTGTCCTAGTTAACCCTTCACGTTTTGAAAAAGGCCTCTTCTACTCCAAGCCATGACACTGATCTTCCCTAAAAACTAGGGCATTCACTGGACATTATTAGGACTCTGTAATTACTAAGTCAAGGCTGTCCTCTCATTTTTGTTTACAAAACAGTCATTAAATGTCACCCTCTTGATTTCGTTTCTGCATAATTCTATGTTGTCTTGGCTGCACTCCGTTCAACTTCATGAACTAGAAATATATCATCCATAAAACGTTACTGCTATTTTTTGTCTGCTCTTAAGCAATACAGAATGATCCATTTTGAAAAACAAAACGTTTATTTTTGTTTTTAAATTGTGAAGCATTTCATACTCTAGATCCCTTTAGAGTATGTTTTTCGTTGTTCTCAACTGGGGAAAAAAACTAGCTGCCATTTTCTCAGTAAAAAATGATGCTTTTGCTGTTTTTGGTATTCAGCGTGTGTGGGGGGAGAGTGAAAGGGTGCAGAATGGGATTTTTTGTGTGTTTTTTAAAGTTCCATATCTTTCTCAAAATAGTAGATTTGTCACTGTCCAAGCTGCAGACTTGCTTCTGCAAAACGTTTTTTAAATCCTCGTCAATAGTAATATCTTTGCAGCTCCTGTTGTGATTGTCCTCCGTTTGAATAACATCCAGGATTTATTTATTTTTATGTACAGTTTGCTTGATTAATTGTACAGTATAGCTAATAACCTTACTTAAGGTGGTTACAAAACAGATACCATTACCACAATGTCTAGTGCTTAGGTAGATGTGATTGTGAAGGTAGAGAAGTGGTAGGGAGCAGGCATATTTTAATTGTACAGTATGTACTGCTGGTATAAATCTAGAAAATAATGTTTGGAGGAACTGCTTTCAATTATGAGATGTTGCAACACACGTTCATCCTCATATTTATTCCTATCCCTCTTGCAGGGAATTTGCTTTAGAAAGTGACTCATTGTAAAAAATAAATGTCTGTGTGTAGCTGGATATAGATAGGTGTATGTATGTATGTATGTATGTATGTATGTATGTATGTATAAATGTGTGTGTATTTATATATGTATTGATACAACCATGAATTCCGCATTGTATCTGAAAATTCTAGAGGAGCAAAAATGGGTCATGCATCAAGACAAGCAGATCTGCAAAAGAAGACATTCTGCATTTAGAATGGCTTAGTCAAAGTCCGGACATAAACCCAATCAAAATATTGTGGCCGGACCTGAAGTGAGCTGTCCATGCAAGGAAACTCTCAAATGTCAGTTAGTTGAAGCAGTTCTGTAAGGAGGAATGGGCCAAACTTCCTCAAAACCGATTTGAGAGACTGACCAGCAGTTAAAGGAAACGCTTAGGCCTCAGACATAGTACAAGCGCATGACTTTGCGCACGCCTGTGCTTGCCGAGATCTGTGGCCTGCAGTTTTGCGCGATGGGTGGGGGGAGGGGGGGCGCATGCCTGTGACGTCACGTAAGCTTTTCACCCTAATTGGCTGAACTGCGCAGGTGACCAGGCCGTCGTGTGGCAAAAACAAACAAGTTTGTCTCGCCACGCATTGGTCGCCTCGCCACTCACGTGCGCACTATGCACATGCGCATTGGCCTTCCTTTGTTTGTATTTAATGCGTGCGACGTTGCTCGTGCCATAGCAACCACTATGGACGCAGCCTCAGTTGAAGTTATTGCTGCTCAAGGGGTACTGAATATAATGGTTCACATACTTTTTCACACATGGATATTGAATGTTTAATCATTTATGGATAAATAAATGTTTGTTTGCCGTCTATAATTCATCTGGGGTTCCCCCTCCCCTTCCTCGGTCCCCCGACTGTTGAAGCCTATATAGTTGGTCACGAGTTTGAGTTCTGGGGGTTGGGGGCCTGGTTGGTGGGGAGGGCCGGTTGTGCCTGTGGCTGGACTGTTTTCCCTGGGCCCACGTCGGGGTTGGACCGAACTACCGGGTCAGATCGAGCGGTTTCCGGCTCTCGCGGGTCTGAACTGGGACCTGGGTCCAATCCGTGAGCGGACTGCCGAAGCCTCGAGAGACTCGGTCTTGGACTCAATCACACAGGTTTGATCTCCATTAATGGGTTTATAAGTCCAGGCCTATCAGGTCATTCAGGACCAGGTGATTAGTGGAGAAGCGATCCATTATAGTACAGTGGGGTGAAAAAGAAAGTACACCCTCTTTGAATTCTATGGTTTTCCATGTCAGGACATAATAATGATCATCTGTTCCTTAGCAGGTCTTTAAATTAGGTAAATACAACCTCAGATGAACAACAACACATGACATATTACACCGTGTCATGATTTATTTAACAAAAATAAAGCCAAAATGGAGAAGCTATGTGTGAAAAACTAAGTTTACCTTATGATTCAATAGCTTGTTGAACCAACTTTAGTAGCAATAGCTTGAAGTAATCGTTTTTTGTATGACTTTATCAGTCTCTCACATCATTGTGGAGGAATTTTGGCCCACTATTCTTTAAAATGTTGCTTCAGTTCATTGAGGTTTGTGGGCATTTGTTTATGCACAGCTCTCTTAAGGTCCAGCCACAGCATTTCAATCAGGTTGAGGTCTGGACTTTGACTGGGCCATTGCAACACTTTCATTCTTTTCTTTTTCAGCCATTCTGTTGTAGATTTGCTGGTGTGCTTGGGATCATTGTCCTGTTGCATGACCCAATTTCAGCCAAGCTTTAGCTGTCTGACAGATGTCCTCACATTTGACTCTAGAATACTTTGGTATACAGAGGAGTTCATGGTCGACTCAATGACTGCAAGATTCCCAGGTTCTCTGGCTGCAAACCAAGCACAAATCATCACCCCTTCACCACCGTGCTTGACAGTTGGTATGAGGTGTTTGTGCTGATTTGCTGTGTTTGGTTTTCGCCAAACGTGGCGCTGTGCATTATGGCCAAACATCTCCACTTTGGTCTCGTTTGTTCAAAGGACATTGTTCCAGAAGTCTTGTGGTTTGTTCAGATGCAACTTTGCAAACCTAGGCCGTGCTGCCATGTTCTTTTTAGAGAGAAGAAGCTTTCTCCTGGCATGCCTTCCAAACAAACCATACTTGTTCAGTCTTTTACTAATTGTACTGTCATGAACTTTAACATTTAACATGCTAACTGAGGCCTGTAGAGTCTGAGATTTAACACTTTGTTTTTTTGCAATTTCTTTGAGCATTGCACGGTCTGACCTTGGGATGAATTTGCTGGGACGTCCACTCCTGGGAAGATTGGCAACTGTCTTGAATGTTTTCCACTTTTAAATAATCTTTCTCACTGTACAATGATGGACTTTAAATTGTTTGAAAATGGCCTTATAACCCTTCCCAGATTAATGGGCAGCAACACTTGCTTCTCTAAGATCATTGCTGATGTCTTTCCTCCTTGGCATTGTGATAACACACACCTGAATGCTCCAGACCAGCAAACTGCTAAAACTTCGGCTTTTATAGAGGTGGTCACACTTGCTGATCAATTAATCAAGGGCATTTGATTAGCAGCGCCTGTCTGCTACTTAGCATCTTAATTCCTATGGAAGCAGTAACGGTGTACTTAGTTTTTCACAAATGGCTTCTCCATTTTGGCGTTATTTTTGTTAAATAAATCATGACACGGTGTAATATGTCATGTGTTGTTGTTCATCTGAGGTTGTATTTACCTAATTTTAAGACCTGCTAAGGAACAGATGATTGTTATTATGTCCTGATATGTAAAACCATAGAATTCAAAGAGGGTGTACTTTCTTTTTCACACCACTATATATTGTATTTGCTGTTCATATTTACGATTGTTTTTTTGAAAGTTTGACGGGGCTAATTGGAGTCCCATCAGGGCGTGTTGCCAACCTGGCCCACAAAGCTTCATAATTAGCTCACTGGAACAATATGGGAGGAACAGACTTTTCCCAAATATTGCTAGAAGTGGCCTTAGAGTTATACTATATACTTCCCTCATCCCCTTCCCTTACTCGCTTCTCTCCCCTCCCCCTTTGTCCCCCCTCTCCTCCATCCCCCCTCTCCCTCCTCTCTTCCTCCCTCCCTCTTTCCTTCCCCTCCCCCTTTTTACCTTCTCCCCTCCCTCCCCCCATGACCATCTACTCAGGACATAAGAGTCATCTATAGGTCTAACAAAAGGTTGTATATGTGTTATTATGTTTGGCTTAGATATAAGGCATCTGTTTAAAATCGAATTGTATTTGTTGCGCCTTATATGACCCGACACAGATATATTAAAGAGTCCTGTCTTTGTTGGACTCTCAGGGTAGTAGAGACGGCCTGAGGTATAGGCCAAAATGAGAGCTGGATGACCCTCCCCCCTTCCACATCCCCCTCTCTCCCTACATTTCAGCCCACTGCCCCCCCCCTCCCCTCAAGTAAAGCAAGTGGCTTACAGGCAGTCCTCGGTTATCCAACACAATGCGTTATTCAAAATGGCGTTGGATAGCGAAACGTTGTAAAGCGAAACACGTTTTCCCATAGGAACACTGTTTAAATGAAAGGTTCCGTTCCTGAAGGCATGTTTAACACTAAAATACACCAAATATTTTACGCAGGCAATAAGATATGCAGCACACACATACATTATATAGTGTATATACTGTATTATATATATAATAGAACATAATAAATAATATATTATATAGTATAATATAATATATAGTATAATATATTATATATATGCTCTTACGACGCTTTGCAACGTTGTGTATATGTGTATATATATATATATATACACATAAACAACGTTGCAAAGCGTCGTAAGAGCGTTGGATAAGCCGTTTTGGCGTTGTAAAAATGAATATAGGTATGCATTGCATAGCGTTGGATAAGCCATTCGTTGTAAAATGAAGCATTGTAAAACGAGGACTGCCTGTACACAAATAGAACCTATACGATCTACATCTAAATCTGAAAGGACCATTTCTAACCCTTATATATTCTGGCCAAAAATGGGTAATAAATCCATCCATGAACTAATGTTGTCCTATGTTAATACTCGGTTGATATTAAATTTATATTTTTCTCAGGAAAGGAAATTGTTTATAATAACGACTAGGGGTCCCCAGTACCCTTTCCTTTGCTGACCCCCGGGACCGGGCATGTCTCCCAAGGGCTTTATGCCCGCCTTTCCAGTCACTATGATGACTGGTTTCCTTACTCTAAGGTGTTTTTATTGCCCTCTTTGTTTTCTCTTTTTGTTTGTTTCTACCCAGTTGCCTTCTCCCCTTCCCAGTCCCATCACTCCCACTCTCCTTCCCCCTCTACCCCCCGTCCACCAAAATCTTGACAGGAGATACAAAGTTGACCCAATACCCCTCAGCCCATAAAGGGCCAGGGACATGCAAAGACTCCCACAGTGGGAAAGTAGGAGACCTAGAGCTACACTGTTTTGGATTATGGCTAATTACACCTCCATAAAGGTTATATCACTTAATGTTAAGGGTCTCCAGACCAATAGGAAAAGGAGACTAGCTCTTCGGGAACTTAAGAGGAGACATTATATTCCTTCAAGAGACACACTTCAATGTCCATGACACCCCCACCCCCCCAACACATTCAAAAATACTTTTCCGTTGGCATACTACTCATCATTCAGTATCAAAAAACGAAGAATGGCGATTTTGATCAAACAAGGTGTCCCATTTAGCAATGAAAAAATTGTCACTGACCCTGAGGGTAGATTTCTAATAATTTACGGCTCACTGTGGGGGACAGCAATAACCCTAGTCAACCTCTATTAGCCAAATGAGAACCAAACTGAATTCTTAAGGACAGTCCTAGAATCGATTGAGCCTCAGGTTTTATCCTCTCTTGTGGTAGGAGGAGATATGAACATGTTTATTGCCACCACTTAGCAACTAGAAGCTCATTTGGAAGTGCACTCCTAGGCATTAAAACTTAACATTTAATAGGTAAATAGAGTAAAATAAGTTCTTAACATAAAGTGATAATATTAACTACATATAATGTACTGTGGCGGGAGGGATTGAGGAGATGATAGATAGCCAAGGTATATAGTAAGGTATGCTTATGCCTAATAGTACATAGCAAAAGCAGTGATACCAAATTGGCTTTGATTGGGGAGTGGGTTACTCAGCTGAGAAAGCTCAGAAATGCTTGCCCTGTATGTGAGTATTGTGCGTCATGTGGCGTAGCGTACCGAGCACCCAACCTGTATTGATAAATATATCAATACAGGTTGGGTGCTCGGTACGCTACGCCACATGACGCACAATACTCACATACAGGGCAAGCATTTCTGAGCTTTCTCAGCTGAGTAACCCACTCCCCAATCAAAGCCAATTTGGTATCACTGCTTTTGCTATGTACTATTAGGCATAAGCATACTGTACCTTACTATATACCTTGGCTATCTATCATCTCCTCAATCCCTCTCGCCACAGTACATTATATGTAGTTAATATTATCACTTTATGTTAAGAACTTATTTTACTCTATTTACCTATTAAATGTTAAGCTTTAATGCCTAGGAGTGCACTTCCAAATGAGCTTCTAGTTGCTAAGTGGTGGCAATAAATATGTCTTCACTTCTCAGCTGTAGTTAATTCTAGTATATTCAGCTCATTAGTTGCACCCACCATCAATCTTGACGGCTCAGGCACTATCATATTACTATCACATTATTTGATTTAGTGAGCATTATATTCCCTTTTTGTTTTTCATTCGGAGATATGAACATGGTTTTCAATCCCCGAAGTGGATAAGTCGACTACCCCGGGCCAAACACACACGATTCATATCCAAAAAATTGCAAAAAGAAATTAGAGACCTAATAAAATAATTTCCCTAACAGATATATAGAGGGTGCAGCACCAAGGCCAGCGAGATTATACTTTATATTCAACCCACATCAGACCTATTCAAGAATAGATTACCTAATCACTACTAAAAATATTTTTCACGCCTCTTCTCGCTCAGATATTGGCCCAATTACGTGGCCAGACCATGCGCCAATTGACCTGACTCACTCTCCCCTTTGTCAAAAATAATTCTTTCCACTGGAGGCTAAATGACTCCCTATTAAACCACCCTGAAATAGAAAACAAAATTAAACCATCTCTGAATGAGTACTTTAATATAAACAAGGGCTCTGTCTTGTCTCCTGTGATGCTTTGGGAAGCACACAAGGCAACGATTAGAGGTGACCATCTCCATCGCCTTCCACAGGAAAAAAAAATTTGAATTTCTATAAAGATCTAATTGATAAAATCGACAAATCTGGAACAGCTACACAAAATTAATCCGTCAATTTTTTATAAATCCCTCTCCGTAGCCAGAGTAGCACTGAGACAGATTTAATTAGAGGATGTGGAAAAGCCCTTGAAATGGCCCAAGCAATGGTGATATGACAAGGGAAACAAAGCTGATAGACTCCTAGCTAGCAAACTCAGGGGGGTGCAGGTCGGGTCACAAATATCCACGATTAGAGGTAAAAATGGCATTATCACCTATAACGACAAGGAAATCGCCCAAGAATTTACTCAATTCTATACAAAACTATACAATTTGAACTCTTCGAAGGAGAAATTCCAGTCCTGAAACTCAGAGGCTGTTTCTAAATACCTGGAGAATTGTAACCTAACCCAATTAGCCAAGACTGAGTGTCACTCTAAATGTTAAGATCACCCAGGCGGAGCTATCAGATGCAGTTAAGTCATTAAAAGCAGCCAAGACCCCAGGACCTGATGATGGGTTCACTAATGTTTATTATTAAAAAATTCCTTGCGAACGTTTCCTTATATTTGCTGGAGATGTTCAATTCATTTCTGGAAGGGAAGCCAATCCCAACCACTATGTCCTCCGCCAACCTGGCTATTATATATAAAGAGGGTCGTGACCCTATGCAGTGTAGCAGTTACCGTCCAATATCCAGCTTAATACTGATCTCAAAATATATAGTAAAATTCCGGCAAATAGGAATAAAGTCCCATTTTGCCAAGATTAATTCATATTGAGAAGGTGGGATTAGTTTCCGGAAAGCAAGCCTCGGACAACACCTGAAAAATAATAGATATTGTGGACCATGTGCATCTCACTGGGACCAAGGCTGTTCTTTTGAGCTTCGATGCGGAGAAGGCGTTTGACAGAATAGATTGGGTATTCCTGGACAGAACAATGCACAAATGTGGCTTTAAGGGTCCCTTCCTAGAAGGAGTCAGAGTACTATATCAGAACCCAACGGCTTTGGGTAAGCTTCCAGAGAATGACCTGGACTTGATTCAAATCAGAAATGGAACAAGGCAAGGTTGCCATTGTCCCCTCTCCTCTTCGCCTTGTCGATTTGAACCCTAGCCTCAAATATTAGAGCAAATATTCAGGGCATCACATTGGGAAAATAAATTACAAATCTCTCTATTTGAAGACGATATTATTTTAACATTGGCCAACACTCAAACGTCCCTACCCAATCTACAATGTGTATTAACAGAATTAGGGAAAATATCAGGCTACAAAAGTAATAATGATAAATCAGAGGCCCTAAATTTGAATTTCCCAGCCCCGGAGATTAATCTATTACAACTAAATTTTAATTATAGATGGAGTTCCTCTCACATTAAATATTTGGGAGTAAATGTGACCAGGCATTATAACTCCCTCTCTCAATGTAATTATCTGCCCCTATTTGACAGGATCAAAAAAATTTTATCGAACTGGGATAGGTTTCGGATATCGTGGATCGGGAGAATAGTATCGGTCATGACGAGTATATTCCCCAGGTTATTACATTATTTTCAGAACCTCCCGATCCGGATACCCGGATCTGAACTAGAAACTCTGCAAAACAGAATATTCCAATTCATTTGGCAGGGCAAAAGTCCTAGGACGGCAAGGTCAGTTATGCTGGTCTCAAGAGCAAGAGGGGGTATGGGAGTTCCAGACATATTGAAATATTACCAAACTGCTCAATTGCGACAGGTAATAGTATGGAACGCTGACCAAAAATTGTGTTGTTGGCTGGCCATAGAATCCCAATATTGAAGGGCGGCCTCTCTGCCAATGTCACTCTGGGCTCCTGATAAACGTGAACCAAGTATAAAAATGTTTTAGCTGGGATCAATGAGATGCACCTGGGACGTCTGGAACAAAACTAAAGACAAATTTAAACTTCACCTTCGTCCCAGCTCACTCCGCTTTTCGATAATCCTAATTTCCCTCCAGGCTGCGACTCTAAACAATTTGACCAATTCAAAGTTAAAAAATATCAGGACAATAGCAGATCTGCTACACAAAAGGAAGCTTCTTAACTTCCAAGAGCTTTGGAGTAAATATGACGCACCAGATGTTTAAATATCTCCAAATCAGGCACTTTTTGTATAAAGTCTCTCAAACTCGAGTTTCCTGAACTCTCAAGTTTCGAATCACTTTGCAGGGGAGGAACCTATCAGAAGGGCCTGATCACGAGAATATATATGGGTATGGAAGCTTTGGTTAATACTCCCGACCACAATTACATGCTCAAATGGGCGGCAGATCTAAATTTAGTTATTGATAGAGATGACTAGGAGGACATCTGGGAATTTGCAGCAAAAACCTCCATATGTACTACCACTAAAGAAAATATTTATAAGATTCTATTTCATTGGTATCTTACGCCAAGTAGGCTGAAAAAAATCTATCCTGAGATGTCTGACTTGTGTTGGAGGGCTTGTGGACAGAAGGGGGATATGGTCCACATCTGGTGGACATGCCATGCTATTCAGAAATATTGGCTCACCATCCAAACTATTATTAAAGACACAACAGAGCTATCTATCCCTATTGACCCACTGAACTTCCTAATCGCAAAACAGTGGAAGATATCAGTCGCCCTCCAAGACGTTTTATTTCATTTATACTGACTCCCGCCAGGTGCGCTATCGTTGCCTCCTGAAGATACTAGCGTCCCCACCCCTCCCCCCTTCTAGACAAACAGTAGAGAAAAGAATACATGAGGTGATGATTATGGAAAAGATGACAGCTTTTTTTGAGCATCAACGGACGAATTCTATAGAACCTGGGACCCATGGTTAGAGAGTTGAGTCGTGATAGTGACGATTGGAACTGAAGGATCGGGATAACCGGATTTGAGTATATTGGTCTGGGGAACCTAATTCTGAGGATGGTGGACACTAGGAAAACCATGACAAAATAGAACTGGCCTGTAAGGGCCCACAAACTGTCTTAATTACAGAGGTGGACGTTGGGAATTGGGGTCTCACTCCTCCCCCCCCCCCCCCTCCACAGTTACTTTTACTTCTAATTATTTTATGTTCTCAACACAATATTGAACAGTACCAGTCGGTTTTCTTTTTACCAACTGAATTATCGTTTGTATACTTAAATGTGCGGGTATAATCTGGTCAAATTTTGTATAATATTCCACAACCGCAGTATTATTTTAGCATATGTATTTGTATGAGCCTACTACCATACTTTCCGATGTGTGTTCTGCTGAAAACTCTAATCTAATAAAAATATTTGAAACAAAAAGTATCATGTTTTTGTGACATTTGTTTGATCAGGTTATCTTTATCTATTAGGATTTCGATTAAGAAATAATAACATTTTAGGTTTGAAATACTGTATGTGAAAATACCATGTGGTTCACAAACGTTTTCTCATATCTATCTATATCCCCATGTCAGTTCCAAATACATGCTTTGCATTGTTAGGGTAAGGGATAAACTGGGTTTTAACAAAGCATAAATTAAAACATCTGCAGGGTGTGTGCGCAGCATTTGGCTGCCTTATTG
>NW_027456543.1:0-17163 GCF_040206685.1 Ascaphus truei | reverse complement strand
CAAGAAGTAAGATAAAAAACAGCAAGTGGTTTAAAGATGGTTCTTGAAAAATTCAGCTTGTAGTGGCAGATGGGTTTGACTGCAGCACGCAACAGTGAACACTGGTAACAGGCTGGATGGTATATTCACGAAGACCTCAGCTCCCAGTCAGATACACGCAATCATACAGGAATAGAGGGAAACCATAGTGTTTACCAGATAACACCAAAATTTATAGAGAAAAGGCATAAGACATGTACTCACAATGTGGAATACGAACACAATCACATAAGGTTTTACTTGAGGCAGTAGGTATGGTGAATCGGCAGATGGAAAGCTCCAGTCCCTTCAGTATCCCTCCTCGAGGGTGTCCCCTCGTCCGGTCGCAGATGGAGAGCGTCTGTCGTCACGTCCGGGCCTAGGAGTGACGACTTCCGGTTGGAGCGGATGAGTGAAGGGGTGATGGGATCGCCGCACCGACACTGTGCCTCAAGGGATGAAACAGGTAGCCAGACTGCAATTCAGCTGTGCTGCTACTCTGCTAACTCGGCTCAACGCGTTTCGCTGTATACCACAGCTTCCTCAGGAGCAATCTTTAAACCACTTGCTGTTTTTTATCTTACTTCTTGTAAGTAGGTCATCTATAAGAGCCAAGTTATCACACTGAACATCACGTTTTATTTAACCTACTGCACTATGATATCTTATATGTTTTCTTTTGGGTGTTCCTGATGACATCGCTCCCTTTCCTGCCCTGGATCCTAATAAGAGACGATATGACAATAAAGTCAAGTATCGGGAGCTACGTCCTGGGGACGCTGTTTTGCTTCGTAATCTGGGAGTCCCCGGAAAACATAAACTGGCGGACCGGTGGAGAGACGGAGTATATGAAGTTGAGTCACAGATGCCAGGCCTCCCGGTCTATCGCATCAAAGACACTGACGGCTGGGTAAAGGTTTGGCATCGTAATCACCTTCTCCCCATCCCCCAAGTGGGAGACGAAGAAGCAGAAATACTGGCCACACCGCTCAACGGTGAGTCCGACTTATCAGAGATGGGTCAAGAGACAGTAAATAACGAAACCCACTCTGAAACTCCTGAAGACCCTATGGAAGGACCCTCTCAAAGGGACTATTCCACAGAAGGGGCATCTCCCAGAGGAGCTACGGGTAAAGGGCCCTGTAGGCCAACGCCTACTAAGGTGGCACCAACAGGCCAGCCTTTGGATTCACAGAGCCCGTGCTTTGTGCCAGCAGTGGTCTCGGAGCAAAATCCAATCCGTGATTGTGATGCTCACAGAACAGTGTAACATTGTTTAAAGTTGATGCAATGTACTAAGTTATATTCATATAAGATGCATTTTGATTATATAACGATGTTGTGCCATTTTCATTATATAACTGCTGTATATAGTTATGTAAGTTGTGTCCCAAGCGAGGACGTTGGGGTTTTTTTTACCAGGGGGAGGATGTAGCCAGGTCCCCCCTGCCTGTCAAGTTCCCCCTCACCTTGCTGGCGATCGCGGGTGCCGCCGAGCCCAATGGCGGTCCCGTCGGCCGATCGCAAGAGTGAGGGCGGTCACGATGCTGCTCGGGGGTTGCCGGGGACTTGTGCGGACGGTCGCCAGGGCCGCAATCGCGTCGTTAGAGCTCCCGGAGCAGGGCGGCGAGGGCGCCGCCATCTTCAATTTGTTTGCGCATGCGCAGTCATGCTCTCGGTGCGGTGGCCAGCAGGGAAGTTTGCGCATGCGCAGGAGACGCGCGCGAACGAGGGCCAATCAGGAGAGGGCTCACAGAAGGGACTACATCTCCCATGAGCCTCAGGAGCGCCCCACGTGACCCAGGGAGCCAATGGGGGTGCAGCATCTCCCTGCAGAGGAGATTAGTTACATTTCGCGGGGTTTTGGAGCACGTTGGTCGGCGTCAGGAGCAGCTAGGGGAAGGAGGTAGGGTGCAGGAGTCAGTGACTCCCTGCACTAGGCCAGCAGCCCCCTAGGCCCCAGACAGCCCTGAGCCACTGTGTAGCTTGTTGTGCTATAGGGACAGGCCCTAGATAGGGACACTGCCCCATTAGCTATTTGCATAGTCAGGGACACAGCGCTGAAGCCGTGCAGCCCTGCGAGGTGGTTTCTGGGCTCAGAACGCCACCAAAGACACTGAGACTAAGGTGATATTATCCACGCTGGAATTCACCCAACGCGGTGTGGAGGACGACGTCGGATCGGGTGGAATCCCTGTCGTAGTCTGCGGAACCCGGGGTGGGAGCCCCGGGCAGGTATCATTCTTCAAGTGCACCAACACTGTACAGCAACGCAAGAAGCACGCCTAAAGGGTGGGGTTATCACTTGGGGACACTTACGTGGAGAGTGGCCAAGGGCCTTGTATAGTGCGATTGGACACGGTGTGGGGATACATGGTGGTGGGAGCGGGGTGTATGTTATACCTTACTCAAAATGCAACGTTGAATGTTATGTATAGTAGAATATAAGTTATGCGCATATATGCAGTAAAGCCTGTCCTGTTTTACAACTCTGTGGTTACCGTGATTGTTTCCTGTGAGGGCCTCCTCCCACTCCATTGGGATCCCTCTCAGGTGGAGGCGTTGCACCACGAATTTGTTATATGTATGTACCCCAGGATCCCCGGGCGGAGGCTTAGGCTCCTGAGAGCCACACAGGTATACACAGCAGTAGTAGCGTCTGTATTCATAGTGAATACCCGTTACATATATATATATAGTCATCTGTACTGACCCAGGCATTTCTGGGTGGTTTTTCGTTTTTGGGAGGTCACGATTCGAGTGGTCACTTTAACAGGCGCTGTCTATTCATTTATATATATATATATATATATATATATATTTATATATATATATATATATCAGGGATCCCCTGGTGAAATCCGCTTTGCCGGAAGAAACGCATAGGGTCACGTGGTTGGAGTGAGCTACGGTGGTGGAGCAGTTCAGATGCCAGATGCCAGACACCAGAATGGAGAAGTTCCCTGAGTCGCTCTCAATATAGACCATGTTTGATAGGAACCCAGGCTTCAATCTTTGTTTGCCTCAGAGACACTCACAAGGTGACACCAGCAGCAGTGAGGTCTTACAGGAAAACACAGTGCGACGGAGCAAACGGACGGCGATCTGGTTACATGTTGGCGCATGGGCTAGCCCATATAACGCTTTTTATTCAGTGGCAAATTGTGTGTGCAATTGTCTTGGTTCATATTATTAAAACTTTGTATTTGGATTTTACACAAGGATCGGGCGCTTTTCCTCTTCTTGTTTTTCATATATATATATATATTTGTATCCCCCTGAGGAAGGTCCCATTCTGTAGGACCGAAACGTTGGGTTTCTGGATGTATTTTTGCTTTCACTAATACACTTTGATTTTCAACATTGAGTGCTGTCTCTTGTTTACCAATCCTTGGAACGGTAATGTATAACTACATTCTCTATATGGGACGTGCACCTGTGGCTTACCAGCACCTATTGGAGTGCCAATATATATATATTGCAACATATACTGTATATAATCGCCTTCCTCTTTTTATTTTCCATATTTTACAATTCAGATGCACTGCTGCACCAAGAGATCCCTGAATTTAGATGCCTAAGTAGGGTGACCAAGCGTCCCGGTTTTGCCGGGACAGTCCCGTTTTTTTCGGTCTTGTCCCGGTTGCCCATCCGTCACGGAAATGTCCCGGATTTTCTCCTGGCCCCGTTTTTGTAGTTGTGTCTGCGACTCTGAGGTGGTGTGAGGGGGCTGCGGCGAGGATTGTTAAGTATTTCATGAATGCCAGGGCGGGGCTTTAGAATGCCGGGCATCAGGGGATTGGCTGAAGGTAGGAGGAAGCTGGGGGGCGGGGCTTTGGCACTCCCCAGCTTTCCTCCCCCGGCACTCTGGTCTAACTCCCGCCACTCTGGCCCTCCATCTGGCGCACTGGCACCCCTTCTGGCACGCTGGCCCCCCCTCCTACTCCCCGGCTCTCCCTCCGACTCCCCGGCTCTCCCTCCGACCCCCGTCAGCCCGGTTCTCCCTCCCTCCGGTCCCCAGCTCGCTATCCCTCCCTCCGGTCCCCGGCTCGCTCTCCCTCCCTCCGGTCCCTGGCTTGCTATCCCCCCGGCACCCCAGCTTGATCCCCCCCAGAGCCCACTCACGGCACTTCCTGTGCCTGCTGCGCACGTGCCACAGTCTACCGCCTCCGCCGAACCCCCAGCCGCCTCCACCGAAACCGCAGCCGCCTGAGGTAGGCATATGGGTGGAGAGAGATGGGTGATGCAGGTGGGGGGGGGGGGGGGAGAGAGATGGGTGATGCAGGTGGGGGGGAAGAGAGCTGGGTGATGCAGGTGGGGGGGGATAGATGGGTGATGCAGGTGGGGGGGAGAGAGATGGGTGATGCAGGTGGGGGGGAGAGAGATGGGTGATGCAGGTGGGGGGAGAGAGATGGGTGATGCAGGTGGGGGGGAGAGATATGGGTGATGCAGGTAGGGGGGAGAGAAATGGGTGATGCAGGTGGAGGGGAGAGAGAGATGGGTGATGCAGGTGGGGGGAGAGAGATGGGTGATGCAGGTGGGGGGGAGAGAGATGGGTGATGCAGGTGGGGGGAGAGAGATTGGTGATGCAGGTGGGGGGGAGAGGGAGGTGGGTGATGCAGGTGGGGGTGGAGAGAGAGATGGGTGATGCAGGTGGGGGGGAGAGATGGGTGATGCAGGTGGGGGGGAGAGATGGGTGATGCAGGTGGGGGGGAGAGATGGGTGATGCAGGTGTGGGGGGAGAGAGAGATGGGTGATGCAGGTGGGGGGGAGAGATGGGTGATGCAGGTGTGGGGGGAGAGAGAGATGGGTGATGCAGGTGTGGGGGAGAGAGATGGGTGATGCAGGTGGGGGGAGAGAGATGGGTGATGCAGGTGGAGGGGGAGAGAGATGGGTGATGCAGGTGGGAGGGAGAGAGATGGGTGATGCAGGTGGGGGGGAGAGAGATGGGTGATGCAGGTAGGGGGGAGATGGGTGATGCAGGTAGGGGGGGAGAGAGATGGGTGATGCAGGTGGGGGGGAGTGATGTGAGATGCAGGGGGGGCGAGTGATGTGAGATGCAGGGGAGGGCGAGTGATGTGAGATGCAGGGGGGAGAAAGATGTGAGATGCAGGGGGGGCGAGTGATGTAAGATGCAGGAGGGGGCGAGTGATGTGAGATGCAGGGGGGGGCGAGTGATGTGAGATGCAGAGGGGGGGCGAGTGATGTGAGATGCAGGGGGGGGAGTCATGTGAGATGCAGGAGGGGGAGAGTGATGTGAGATTTAGGGGGGGGAGAGTGATGTGCGGAGCAGTAAGGGGGGGGGGGGAATTGAGCTCTGAAAGGGGGAAAACGGAGATGTGCAGGGGGGGGGAACGGAGCTGTGAAGGGGAACAGAGGTGTGTACAGGGGGGGGTGAACCCAACTGTGAAGGAGGGGAATCGGAGATGTGAACGGGGGGGACGCAGCTGTGAACAGGGGGGGGGAATTGAACTGTGCACGGGGGAGGGGAGCGGAGACAGAAGGGGAGCAGGAAAATGAAATCCCAGGCAACGCCGGGTATATCAGCTAGTCCTCTATACACACAAACACACACTGCAGCCCCCACCTCTATACACACAAACACACACTGCACACTGCAGCCCCCACCTCTATACACACAAACACACTGCACACGGCAGCCCCCACCTCTTTATACAGAAACACACACTTCAGGGCCCACCTCTGTATAATGAAACACACACTTCAGTGTCCCGGTTTTTCATTTTGAAGATTTGGTCACCCTACGCCTAAGAACAAATTGAGGACTTGGTGCTTTAAGCTGATTTTGAAGAGAATTTCAAGTTGTGTTTAATCACAAATATATTAAGGTGCTGTGGGATAGATTAGTGCCCTTTGTGTCAGTGAGCAATTTAGGAAGTGATTGCATGAAAATTAGGCGAGGAGTTAATAAGATGTACTGTACCAAATGTTGTTTCCCATTCAATGCTGTTTTCCTTTTTCCGTCAACTAATTCCACCAGGTCAGGCTGACACTGGCCCACTGGATACCAGAAAATCCCCGGCTCACCCCAGCAGAACGTGGACCTCTAAGGTCCAAAGTACCAAGTTTTCCGGAAGGTCTATGGAACTTCAGAAATCTTGCTTAGACACTGGAGAAGTGCAGATCAGCCATAGCAGTCTGTATGTAAATGTAGCTATATGGAGATCCTGTGTATATAGACATTGGTGCAAGTCCTATTACTGTAGGAACGTATTTGTCCATTATGGCCTTATAATGGGCCGTAGGTTCTGTTTCCTACTGTGAACACTTCATACTAGGTCTGCTCCTTATGGATCAATGTTAAATGTAGGAGAAGATATTGACATCTCTGGTGACAGGTTGCATTGGCAAAACAGAAAAAAAAATGTAAACTGAACCAAGGAGCAAAAAGCAGCATCTTAATACTTAGCTCTCATTATATTTTATATATATTTTCCTGGAACATTTACCACTTGCGAATAACAAGTATAGGCTTCTGGAGATCGATTCTTGGCTTCCCTCACGTAAAACATGAGGATGATGGACATCTTTTCTAAACAGGTCACTTACTGCACAACCATAAACCTAACAAACCAAATGATGCATCTAGTTGCTGTGCTTTCCAGCGGAAAGGTGGATAATATGCACATAAAATGCCAGATTGGTATCATCAAAGTTACATAGAAACGATGGGGGTTACTCATTAAACTACGATAGTACCAATCGGGACTCTATCACACAGAAACTCTTACTGAAGTCAATGGGAGTTTCCATGCGAAAGTGCCACAATTGGCACTATCGTTGTTGGATGAATAACCCCTTGGATTGAAAATCTTTTATTTTTCTCACAATGAGGGAGTGGGTCGGTGTTTTTTTTTTTTTTGGTGGTTACTTTCTGTAGGAGAGAACATCTATTAGATCAGAATGAGTGGCTTCAGAAACCACAACACTATCGTTAGAGAGCTGTGCCCATCGCAATAAAGAACACTGCAACAATTCCTAGACAAAAACTCGTAACGCACAAAATGCACTTTGGGTATCCTCTAGATGTAGCTGCTACCACATAGGTGCTGGCACTCCAGGGACCCCATTATATAGTAGCGACGTTCTGCTAATTTTTCTATGGTAGAGTGCAATCTATATGCTCTAGTGGAGCACCTCCCCTTCTGTTCTGTGATGGAGCGACCGCGACTGCTGGAGGCGCACTCAAAGGGTTAAAGTGGTTCAAACCTATTATTTACCATTGTCAAATCCTAAATTCGTTAAAGGAAGATTTCAAAATAAAGTTTAAATCGGATTGGGAAAAAAAATCATTTTTGTTTTTTTACATTTGGGTTAAATACGTGGGAAGCAGGCTTTTAAATCTGAAAAAACACATGAAGAAGCCCCACTGCATAGGATGACAGAAGAGATGACAATAGCATTCAGACACCATAGCGAGTGAAAACAGGGAAGAAACATATGCAGGAAGCAGCTGGGTGGTACAGTAGTTGGGGCATCCTGGCCAGAAAAGTGATTATCCCCTGATAAATGAAGCAACATGTCAGAATCCGAGAGTGGTGCAGGCTAACATGTGCTCCCCCTTTAGAAAATGATTGGCAGGCTCAGCTGATGCAGCTGCTGCTTATCTGGCTCCATCCAACACTCTGGGCAGATGTTTTAATCTTCTGTCTGTTGCGTGGCTGTGTTGCCTAAACATCTGTTTCTGTTTAGACAGCCACACACTGGGAATTGCTTAAGCGGCAGCCCAAGTTGCTTATATTACTCCGTTACAGCTCCAGGAGGCTTTGCTGCGGCACAGTTAAAAATGTTTTCTAAGCCATCGGAAAACACATCATTTGTAAAAGACGCACATCCATTTAAAGACGATACTTACTCACAGTCCATTCACTGGATGCTAAATCCTTACTGTCACGCTTCCGTTACTATCCAGAAATGCTTTTTGAATATGTATTTCAATCCAGTGTGTTACCACATTTGAGTTCATTTATTCCAGCAGCTAGCAGGTCTCAGCCATCTGATCCCCTCAAAGCCGGAGATATTAACACCCACTACTTGTTAAGAAAGGGGAACCATTTCAAAATAGGCAAATCCTTTCTGATTTCATGGGGTGTTCCCATTTATTTTCCAGGAGGGAAATAAAAACCGATGATTAAATGGGACGTACGAGCAGCAGAACATTCATTTAGGAAATAAGAAGTTGTTTCGGCTTCTTACATCACAGTTCTGGCTCTTAACAGCTGTTCCCTGAGAGAGTCCTTCTATTTTCTTTGGCAACGTTTTATTTTTTTTGTGTGATAAAAATCATCATTTGCTCATCTCTAGCTTTTGACGTTACTATCGTTACCTTTACACTGCACTGGGCTCTGAGGAAAGCTCCATTTTAACCTCCTCAACACTAAGGACCAGATCCACAATGCCACATTAACTCATTTTTTTCCTGAGTTTAATGCAAATTCACAAAGCTAATTATTTGTAAAAACAACGGTGGTTAGTGATCTCATTAGCACAAGTTATCATCATTATTACAAATAAAAGCTAGGATATTTTAATCTCAAACAGTACTTTTGCAAGATGAACTGGAGGGAAATGATTGCGTCCGACAGAACACTTTACTACCAGTCAAAATATTTAACACACAAACTATACTAATTACTAAGAACAATGAGCGATTACACCAAACTCACGTTTTCAAAAAAACATTCTAAAGTATTTTTAATGAGTATATTCAGCCGACAATGAAACTAAATTGAAGTAACCTATGTGCTTTGACATACTCTTAAATAAAGAGTGCAAACACTCTTACTTAAGTTAAACACTGATACTTACATTTTATTCATACCAACAGTATTAAAGAAGTGTTCAGTTTTACATTTTTTAAATAAATATATTAGGTACGTCTCTCCAGGCAGCGGATTCCCTATTTTTTGTAAAAGTTCTGAAGCTGCTTAAAGGTATAACAATACACATTTTCTATTAGTTTCCTTTTCTCCATCATCAATACTTACAGAATTTGCAGAGCTAATTGGTCCCTTGGTGCAGTTTTTGGTGATTTATAGCATTTTCTTCACAATAAATCGCCAGGGTTAGGGGTATAAATATATATATAGAATACTGTATATACACACGTATATACAGTGCATATCTGTTTTTTTTTCTCTCTACACTGTTTTAGCCATAGATTCCTGTGTATATCAGTATTGCTTGACCTGAAGAAGAGAGGAAAACTCTCGAAAGCTTGTCCTATGACATAAATTGTTAGTCCAATAAAAAAGGTATCACCTAATATTGAAGAACTCATTTATTCTGCACTATCGCAACTGGACCAACACGGCTATTTTCTGCTTTATATATATATTTACATCATCATCTTCAGCCCTTGTTGATCCACTCCTGGATGAAGTCATCCCCAAGGATGTTCCAGGTACTGCGGTTGCAAGTCTCACTTTTGCAAATGTTATCATTTCCTTTGGAATCCAGTTGAGTACCATATTTGTCCAACGATGGTCAATTCTTCTTGCCCCTGCCATTTTAATGTCTTCACCCGTGTGATGATGCCATAGACTTTTTTTTGTTTGTTTGTTTCAAACCCATTCATCCTTTTTCCTGTCTCTTCGGGTAATACCCAGCATATAGTTGAAAAAGGGGGAAGGGTCCTCAGGCGCGTTGTTCTGCTTGTGGCTCCACGGCGAGTAAAATGTAGGAAATAAAAGGGGAGAGAGGGGAATCACAGTGAGAAAACAACACAATAGTCATATATAACTCACTTCTTCATTCAGGGGGGTAGACAGTGAACATTCAATGTGGTAGGAGACACACTCACATCAGGTGTCTAATCTTGATTAGATGAATTCTCCTCTATATGGGGTGGGGTGGGTTGAGGGTGAGGGGATGCCTCCTGGTATCTTCCTCAAGGAAATAAGAAAAAAAGGGGAAAAAAATAGTGTAATACAATTTATTAACATATAAACAAAAGAGATTAAAAACTCACAAGCGGCCAATTTCTATTGGCATAGGGAGGAGATGTAGCCAGACTCCACAGAGCGTCCCTTTCAGGGATGGGGTGTCTTGTCTTGTCTGGTTCCCAGCTGGCAGATTCTTCCTGTCCGTGCGTGGAGTTCAGCTGACCGCAGAAAAGATGTCCAAACGCCCGTGCACAGGCTGGGTCCTTCTCCGTCTGCCTTTCCTCTCCGCACACACGTTGCACAGCCCCTGTTCCGTTGCACATGCGCCTGCGCAACCGGCGAGATGCTGGCCCAAAAAACAGGGAAGTCAAACTCCTCACTACGGTGGCTTGTGATAACCAAAAAACGTCAGACGCGTTTCGCTATTGCTTCCTCAGTGACGTAGCGTATTACACTATTTTTTCCCCTTTTTTTTCTTATTTCCTTGAGGAAGATACCAGGAGGCATCCCCTCAACCCACCCCACCCCATATAGAGGAGAAGTCATCTAATCAAGATTAGACACCTGATGTGAGTGTGTCTCCTACCACATTGAATGTTCACTGTCTACCCCCCTGAATGAAGAAGTGAGTTATATATGACTATTGTGTTGTTTTCTCACTGTGGTTCCTTTCTCTCCCCTTTTATTTCCTACGTTTTACACGCCGTGGAGCCACAAGCAGAACAACGCGCCTGAGGACCCTTCCCCCTTTTTCAACTATATATTTACACAGAGGCTGGTGAATCACCTCTGAGAGACTCGGGCAGTGATACTGCATTGTGGAAAGGACTGAACTGACATATTGAACAGTAGGATATTCCTTTTTGGCGCAACTTCTCTATTTCCCCCAATACCCAGCATACATCTCTCCATACTTCTTTGGATTGTTTGAACCTTCTGAATTACCTTTGCCTTTAGGGTCCAAGTTTCACATTCTTACGTGACCAGAGGCAGAGTACATTGGTCGAAAACTTTCCTCTTGAGGCACAATGGAATGTTCCCTTGAAATAATGTTTTATTCTTCCAAAAGAGCTCAATCCCATCTCCATTCTCCTATTGATTTAATACAAAAAGTTCCCATCCATTGTTACCTGCCAGCCAGTAATATACTGGTATATATTATTGTGATGGTACATGCTGTTACGGTGTATCTGCAGCTTTTTTTCAGAGCGATGTTGACACAGGATCAGGGCAGCCGACAGAGGGTAGAGACGGGACAATTATGGGTGGGCAGGCCGGGATCGGCGCTAGAAGTTGGGCCCAGGCAGAGTTTAAACCCAACATCTGTGTCCAGCTGCCTGGCCTCCAATGGCTGCCAGGCCCCAGCTCTCCCTACCTGCAGCCCAGCCTTAATTGAAGCTCCACCCCCATGCGCGAGATGGAAGTTGTGCCCACCCGGGAATTCAGGCCCAACTTTGGCATTCGTCCACGGAGTTGGGGTGCATCAGAGGCTTTAGGTAAGCTAAAAGGTGTGTGTAAGTCTAGGACGTTTGGTCGCAGCAATTTTGTCACGACCAAATGACCACCGGTGCTTCGCCACAACTCACCCGGCCGCCGGGCCACTTCACAGCTCATGTGGCCGTGGCAAAATGGCTGCAACCAAATACATATATAAACAGTACATCAACTTGTTATACTATAATTATCAATAGGGACTCCATAAGCATTCACGGCTACGGAAATTGAGTACCCAGTCGCTGTTCCTGAGCAGAAGTTGCTCAAAATTGTGTAACTTTCGTGCCATTTTTTTGATGGGCTGGGAGATGACATTAGTATATTACTGCATGCAATGGAACACAGTAATGGGTGCCATATCTTCACATATCAGAGTCCCTGGTCCAGATGTTATATGTGCAAAAAGGCACCGACAAAGCATTACAGGATGAGAGTAAAGCATCAGAGGTTGGCTGACCGTTTAAGGTTTCGAGGCCACTTATCTGAATAGCAAAAGCGTTTAATTACAAAGAAAATAATATATGAAATATATTGTACAGTATTGTATTGTATTGTATGTCTTTATTTATATAGCGCCATTAATGTGCGTAGCACTTCACAGTAGGAATACACGGGGTAAATATATAAATAACAGATAATATAAATAACAGGTTATGGGAATAAGGGGGCTATGCACTAAGCTCAATGGCTTTGGGTTCTGATGTTCAAAAAAAGCACGTCCGTTAAAAAGTGAGGCCGGGGACGCGATTCACTAAGGCCTTGAGCCCATTTTTTAACGTATGTGCTCAAAACACCCACAGCGTACATGTTGCTTTTTTTCCCCCTGCTAGCATTCTTAAACTTCACATACGCTAGCTGGTAGAAAAAAAAGCAGCATTTAACATTTGCATGGAGATTTGCCATCTCCATGCAAGGCTGTTACAGGCGATCGTACACTAATTAAAATCATTTTAATAATAGTGTACATGAGCAGGGGGTCTCCGGAGCTGAACCGCATTGGTTTCAGGTCCGAGGACCTCCTACTTCAGGAGATACAGGCCCCGTTATGGGGTGCCGGTATCCCCTGCAGAATTTAAATGTCCCGGTCACGTGACGCGGAAGCTTGAAACTGCAGGAGATACCGGCACCCCATAACGGGGCCTGTATCTCGGGAAGCAGGGGGGTCCCCGGACATAAAACCAACGCGGGCCAGCTCCGGAGACCCCCTGCACATCTACACTATGAAACACATGTATATTAAAAAAAGATTTAACAAACATCAATACACGACCCCCCCCCACCGCCCAAACCCATACAGTACAGTAATGTGCAAAATAACTATTATCCAGATATGGATAATAGATTATTTGCCCATTATTAAACACTGCATTAGCATACCTAAATGAAGTAAATAAAAACAGTAGCCAGCTAATCCAATGAATACAAGCAGTAACAACATCAACAATGAATTAATTAAACCATTAACCAATGAAACAATTAATTCCTAAACCAACTCAAAATGAATAGTAACACTAACAATCATGTTTACATTCATTAATGTTGCAGTAATTCATTGGTTTGATTGGTTAGTGTTACTATTCATTTTGAGTTGGTTTAGGAATTAATTGTTTTGATTGGTTAATGGTTTAATTAATTCATTGTTGATGTTGTTATTGCTTGTATTCATTGGATTAGCTGGCTACTGTTTTTATTTAGTGAAGTATGTTTTTTTGGAGTTAGGTTTTATTATTGTGTATCTGGTGTATTAATGTATTGCAATTAGGGTGCCCATTGAGTGCTATAGAGGCTTATCATGCCCATATTATTATTATATGGGTATGATGTACCACTATACTACTCAATGGGTACAGGGTGGGTATAGTCAGTGTAGGGTGGGTGCTTAGGCCTCCCGGGTTTGTATGGAGGCAGGGTGGGTTAACCCCTTAATGACTATAGCGGTTTGTAACCGCTAAGGTGATTAAGGGGTTAGGGGCCATTAGTATGTCTTTATTATGTATATACTGTATGCTTTCTTTCAACGGAGGACAGAGGGACCTGCTGTTGTGGTAAGTATAACTGTATTTATTTACTTTATTTATGTATGCTAATGCAGTGTTTAATAATGGGCAAATAATATATTATCCATATCTGGATAATAGTTATTTTGCACATTATTGTACTGTATGTGTTAGGGGTGTATTTAGTTAGAAATAATGTTTAGTATTTTTGTAGGCACAACATTGGTACCGCAGGCCTGCGGGTACCCCGGGACTCCCGCAGGGACCCCGGGACAGCAGCGGGGTCAGCCGGGGAAACCCGCGCGACCCCCGGCCTCCCTCGGGGACACCCGCGGGGTCAGCCGGGGACACCCGCCGGCCTGTTGTACTCCTGTTGCGCATGCAAATATGTAAAGCAAGAAATTTTTCAAAATCCAGCTTTTTTTTACATTTACCTTGAGCTGACGTGTTCTCTTTAACGCAACTTTCGCGTACGCTAAGGTTACGTCGCTTAGTGCATCCCGCTTAAGGGCAGAATTTAACGCAAACAGGGTAACGAACGAGCAAAGTTGGACTCGTTGGACTGAAATATTTCCTGAAAAAAGTCAGTTTTAGAGCGCAAAGTGCCTGTTTGCGTGGCTTAGTGCATCGTGTTCAGCGCAACATCACGTTCTAAGAGCACTTTGCGCTCTAAAAACGACTTAATGGAGCTTAGTGCATGACCCCTTAAGTACTTCCGACATAAAAGTAACATTAAGGAAGAGGAGTCCCTACTCCGAGGAGCTTACAATCTAATTGGTAAGATTCTATATGAATAAAGTATTAAAGTACTGTAGCAAATCCCCCCCCCCCCCTCCCACCCCCCAAGAAAAAAAAGATTCTAGCTAACCTCACCAATTGGGTCCCTAAGAGTTTACATCGTTTCTTTGAGAAAACTATAAAGAACATGGTGGCTGGGGTTACCAATACAAAACCGCAATGCCGGCTTCCAATGATGTCACAGCTTTCTATTGGCCCCAGGAGTTAATTCTAACCCCACAGCAATTTTGTGTCCACAGGGCAAGTATTGTTAACTGGTGAAGAAGATATCTTGTGACTTGGAAACCGGGGGATCAGTTCTGCGGGACTCCTCTGTTCCAGTTAGTTGCGTCTTTTACTAATGATCAGGTTTTACATTTGTAAACTTATATGCACATCTAACTGGTGATATGAACTAAAGTACCATTTGAACAAGAAGCATATGATTAATGAGTGAAGACGACGTGTGCACGTTATACCGGAAAAATATATGTTGTAAAGCAAATATAATTACTTTAAATGGCAGAAGAAGCATGTTATTTCAATGATTAAATGTAAATGTGAGTAATAAATGGTTTACTATAATAAAACCACTATGTGCTCTATAATGTTTATAATAGTGATAAGTCTGGTATGGAATTCCTATAGATTGTTTGTTTCCATGTTACGTAAATATTTTAAGGATTGTATAGCATCAGACATTTACTGTATATTTTGTCCAGTGTATGAAAACCTTTAGACTGTAAAGGAGTATTTTATTTATGAGGAGCCAGATGTTATTTCAGAAGTTCATTTAATGCAAATAGGGAGATGTCATGATTACCGAAGTTGTCACTGTGATATTAACACTAGCAAAACAGGACAGCTGGAACTAGAAGTTGCACTGCGTGTGGGAACGACACATTGGGACCATGTTTAGTACTAGTAATATCATGGTAAGTGGAGGATATCTGTGGAGTGCAGCTAAGAGGCTTACCAAAAACAAACACTCCCGCAAATACAAAAAAACCTCCACCCCCCAAATTTATATATATATAAGAGTAGCCCTGTGTAGTTTTGGGGTTACATGTCTTTCTCCTCCTGTGCAATAATCCCTGTTAAGGGCAGGTTTGCCAGGAGTAATCATGGGGTTTGCCCTCACCTCATGTGCTGTGTATTATTCAGTGAAGGAAGTGACATCAGGTTCTGTGTCCACTTACAATGACACAGGGGTGGTGCCTACTGAAGCTATATAATATGCAGCACTTCCTGAATGTAGTCAGTGTGCCTCACCACCTGAGTGAGGTGAGTCTGTCCAGCAACCTGTCAGGGCTCTGGCAGTGTTTGTAGCCCTCCCTCAAGGGAGTGGTGTGGAAGACTATTCCTCTTACTCCATCAGGGAGTAAGGGAAGAGCTAGACCTTCTTTCAGTGCCCTTGCCTGGGAGTGTACGGTCAGGGACTTCCTTTGGGTTATGGGGGGGAGAGGAACAAGAACCCTATGTGATGCACTCAACCCTACTAGATGAAAATAATAAACTTGTATTGATATAATTGAATAAAGCAAACATAACAAATATATTTAAAACCTAAATTGTGTACTGTGCAGTTCTGATGTGAAATCACTCCAGATGACCAGGTAATGTCATAGCTGGTGTGATACACTGTAGAATAGAATTACTATTGAATCTCACAACACTTGTATGAAAATGGTTCAGTAGATGAACCCTGGGTATAACCTTGTCAGGGATGTGGTTGGTGTTCAAACTACAACAGTATTGTGATACACAAAAACGCTGGGAGCATTGGTGATGCAGCACTGTGTGCAATGCTGCAGTTAGGCACATAGCATTGCTGCATACACAGATAACCAGATGCAAACCCAGGCAGGGAGTGACCCCTGTGGTAATGAAACCAAAGGGAGCGTTGCTGGGAGGTAGGTGCAGGTAAGTCAAACCCCGTGGCCAAACTGTTACAGCAGGGCATAAGGAGACCCCAGACTAATAGCTTGCACTCACGCTTTGCTGATTGCAACTGCTTCCAGGGGGGGGGGGGGGGGTGATCACAACCCTTGGTGCAAATGTGCTCTGGGCTAGCCAGTGTAAACAGGAGGTATGATATTCCTTGTTACTAGCTAGTGGGATCCACATCTGTGGCCCACATCAAAGTATTAAACTATTCTACAGATCGAAGGCAAGCTCCTATGAGTTTGTCAGTGCAGCAGTACATCAGACGTCGCTATGACGTCATCCCGACGCGCGTTTCGTTCCTAACAAGGGAACTTCTTCTGGGGAGAGGAGACGAACAGATCTCCTGGTCTCGGCCCCTTTACCACACTCAGACCTAAAAGTAAATTTTCGCCATCACTAAGTGCTGACACTAACATCAATATGTTTCTCAAACTAGTCACTAAAGATTTTCAAAATATGTCCACAGGAGGGGGACAAGAAAACCTCACAAAAGATGAAAAATGTGCTCTTAAAGAACTGACAGAATTAAAAGGGATTATCATCAAGCCCACGGACAAAGGGGGGAACATTGTAATCTTAGAAGAAGACAAATATGTCTTAGAAAATGTGAGGCTCCTAAAGGATAAAAAATGTTATGTTGCTTTACAACAGGATCCTACTTTGGCTTTTTCCAAAAAAACTGAGGAAAATTCTACAGAAAGGTCTGGATAACCAAGTAATCTCGCCACAAGAATTCAAGTATATGATGGTTGAGAAGCCTAAAATAGCCACATTTTATAGTATTCCTAAGTTACACAAGAATGCCATTAACCCCCCTGGAAGACCTATCGTCTCCGGTATAGAATCCCTCAATGAACCTGCCAGTACCTATCTGGATCAGGTATTGAGACCATACGTGACCAATCTTCCTTCCCACACAATAGATACCACAGACATTCTAAGGAGAATAGATGGTATACAGACATCCAAAGACACATTTCTGGCATCGCTTGATGTGGAATCTCTGTATACCAGCATCCAACACG
>NW_027456542.1:0-17176 GCF_040206685.1 Ascaphus truei | reverse complement strand
ATTCAAGGTGTGGTCTTACTAATGCTTTGTAAAGGGGCATAATTATGTTTACTTCCCTTCCATCCATTGCCCGTTTGATCTTGTTTGCCTTTGTAGCTACTGCATGACATTGGGCACTATTGCTAAGCCTGCTGTCTACAAGCACTCCTAAATCCTTCTCCATCAAGGATTCCCCCAATATATCTCCATTTAATTTGTAAGTCGCCTTTTTATTCTTGCATCCCAAATGCATAACCTTACATTTATCTGTATTAAACCTCATTTGCCATTTACCTGCCAACGTTTCCAGTCTCTCCAAGTCCTTCTGAAGAGAAATTACATCCTGCTCTGATTCTATTACCTTACACAATTTAGTATCATCAGCAAAGATGGAGACTTTGCTCTCAATCCCAACCTCAAGGTCATTAATAAATAAGTTAAAAAGCAGGGGTCCCAGTACCGATCCTTGAGGTACTCCACTCACGACTTTAGCCCAACCTGAAAAAGTTCCATTTATGACAACCCTCTGTCTGGCCTTTAACCAGTTTTCAATCCATTAAGGTTGAAACAGCTGTATGTGGGTGGGGTTACTGGCTATGCATCTTAACCCTGGCTGTGCTTAAAGCTGTGACCATGCAGCAAGCTTAAGCCTATAGGGAACCATGTATAAAATGGTTTTGAAGCAAAAAGTGGCAATGTGTGCTCATTTGCATGTCATTTCCCATAATCCCTTGCTGCAGTGTGTGTGCTGGGTGATAATGGTGTAAGGGGGGGTTGCAGACCTGCCTAAGACATGCAAATGAGCATACAGTTATATTTCCATTTGCTATATGCTTTGCTGTGGCGGGTTTTTGTCACTTTTTTTTTACTCACCATAGTGTGTGTGTGTGTGTGTGTGTGTGTGTATACAGTGGTAGACAAATCACCCCAAAATCTACTCGCCCCGCCCCTAGCCCTAAAAAATAAATAAAATAAATTCCTAGTAAGAACATTAGTTTTTGACATAAATTTATTGTATTACATAATACTACAATTAGTGTGTGACACTGACTGTGACTGTGTCTGACTCACTGACTGACTGGCTGTGTCTGACTGACTGGCTGTGTCTGATTGACTGGCTGTGTCTGACTGACTGACTGACTGGCTGTGTCTGACTGACTGACTGGCTGTGTCTGACTGGCTGTGTCTGACTGACTGACTGGCTGTGCCTGACTGACTGACTGGCTGTGTCTGACTGACTGATTGGCTGTGTCTGACTGACTGGCTGTGTCTGACTGACTGACTGGCTGTGTCTGACTGACTGACTGGCTGTGTCTGACTGACTGACTGGCTGTGTCTGACTGACTGACTGGCTGTGTCTGACTGACTGACTGGCTGTGTCTGACTGACTGACTGGCTGTGTCTGACTGACTGACTGGCTGTGTCTGACTGACTGACTGGCTGTGTCTGACTGACTGACAGGCTGTGTCTGACTGACTGACTGACTGGCTGTGTCTGACTGACTGACTGGCTGTGTCTGACTGACTGGCTGTGTCTGATTGACTGGCTGTGTCTGACTGACTGGCTGTGTCTGTCTGACTGACTGGCTGTGTCTGACTGACTGGCTGTGTCTGACTGACTTACTGACTGGCTGTGTCTGACTGACTGGCTGTGTCTGACTGACTGGCTGTGTCTGACTGACTGGCTGTGTCTGACTGACTGGCTGTGTCTGACTGACTTACTGACTGGCTGTGTCTGACTGACTTACTGACTGGCTGTGTCTGACTGACTTACTGACTGGCTGTGTCTGACTGACTTACTGACTGGCTGTGTCTGACTGACTTACTGACTGGCTGTGTCTGACTGACTTACTGACTGGCTGTGTCTGACTGACTTACTGACTGGCTGTGTCTGACTGACTTACTGACTGGCTGTGTCTGACTGACTTACTGACTGGCTGTGTCTGACTGACTTACTGATTGGCTGTGTCTGACTGACTTACTGACTGGCTGTGTCTGACTGACTTACTGACTGGCTGTGTCTGACTGACTTACTGACTGGCTGTGTCTGACTGACTTACTGACTGGCTGTGTCTGACTGACTTACTGACTGGCTGTGTCTGACTGACTTACTGACTGGCTGTGTCTGACTGACTTACTGACTGGCTGTGTCTGACTGACTTACTGATTGGCTGTGTCTGACTCACTTACTGATTGGCTGTGTCTGACTCACTTACTGATTGGCTGTGTCTGACTCACTTACTGACTGGCTGTGTCTGACTCACTTACTGACTGGCTGTGTCTGACTGACTTACTGACTGGCTGTGTCTGACTGACTTACTGACTGGCTGTGTCTGACTGACTTACTGACTGGCTGTGTCTGACTGACTTACTGACTGGCTGTGTCTGACTGACTGGCTGTGTCTGACTGACTGGCTGTGTCTGACTGACTGGCTGTGTCTGACTGACTGGCTGTGTCTGACTGACTGGCTGTGTCTGACTGACTGGCTGTGTCTGACTGACTGGCTGTGTCTGACTGACTGGCTGTGTCTGACTGACTGGCTGTGTCTGACTGACTGGCTGTGTCTGTCTGACTGGCTGTGTCTGTCTGACTGGCTGTGTCTGACTGGCTGTGTCTGACTGGCTGTGTCTGACTGACTTACTGACTGGCTGTGTCTGACTGACTTACTGACTGGCTGTGTCTGACTGACTTACTGACTGGCTGTGTCTGACTGACTTACTGACTGGCTGTGTCTGACTGACTTACTGACTGGCTGTGTCTGACTGACTGGCTGTGTCTGACTGACTTACTGACTGGCTGTGTCTGACTGACTTACTGACTGGCTGTGTCTGACTGACTTACTGACTGGCTGTGTCTGACTGACTTACTGACTGGCTGTGTCTGACTGACTTACTGATTGGCTGTGTCTGACTGACTTACTGACTGGCTGTGTCTGACTGACTTACTGACTGGCTGTGTCTGACTGACTTACTGACTGGCTGTGTCTGACTGACTTACTGACTGGCTGTGTCTGACTGACTTACTGATTGGCTGTGTCTGACTCACTTACTGATTGGCTGTGTCTGACTCACTTACTGACTGGCTGTGTCTGACTCACTTACTGACTGGCTGTGTCTGACTGACTTACTGACTGGCTGTGTCTGACTGACTTACTGACTGGCTGTGTCTGACTGACTTACTGACTGGCTGTGTCTGACTGACTTACTGACTGGCTGTGTCTGACTGACTTGCTGTGTCTGACTGACTGGCTGTGTCTGACTGACTGGCTGTGTCTGACTGACTGGCTGTGTCTGACTGACTGGCTGTGTCTGACTGACTGGCTGTGTCTGACTGACTGGCTGTGTCTGACTGACTGGCTGTGTCTGACTGACTGGCTGTGTCTGACTCACTTACTGATTGGCTGTGTCTGACTCACTTACTGACTGGCTGTGTCTGACTGACTTACTGACTGGCTGTGTCTGACTGACTTACTGACTGGCTGTGTCTGACTGACTTACTGACTGGCTGTGTCTGACTGACTTACTGACTGGCTGTGTCTGACTGACTTGCTGTGTCTGACTGACTGGCTGTGTCTGACTGACTGGCTGTGTCTGACTGACTGGCTGTGTCTGACTGACTGGCTGTGTCTGACTGACTGGCTGTGTCTGACTGACTGGCTGTGTCTGACTGACTGGCTGTGTCTGACTGACTGGCTGTGTCTGTCTGACTGGCTGTGTCTGTCTGACTGGCTGTTTCTGACTGGCTGTGTCTGACTGGCTGTGTCTGACTGACTGGCTGTGTCTGACTGACTGGCTGTGTCTGACTGGCTGACTGGCTGTGTCTGACTGGCTGACTGGCTGTGTCTGACTGTCTGACTGGCTGACTGGCTGTGTCTGACTGGCTGACTGGCTGTGTCTGACTGGCTGTGTCTGACTGACTGACTGGCTGTGTCTGACTGACTGGCTGTGTCTGACTGACTGGCTGTGTCTGACTGACTGACTGGCTGTGTCCGGCTGTGTCTGACTGACTGGCTGTGTCTGACTGACTGACTGTGACTGACTGACTGACTGTGACTGACTGACTGGCTGTGTCTGACTGACTGGCTGTGTCTGACTGACTGGCTGTGTCTGACTGACTGGCTGTGTCTGACTGACTGGCTGTGTCTGACTGACTGGCTGTGTCTGACTGGCTGTGTCTGACTGGCTGTGTCTGTCTGACTGGCTGTGTCTGACTGACTGGCTGTGTCTGACTGACTGGCTGTGTCTGACTGACTGGCTGTGTCTGACTGACTGACTGTCTGTGTCTGACTGACTGACTGGCTGTGTCTGACTGACTGACTGACTGGCTGTGTCTGACTGACTGGCTGTGTCTGACTGACTGGCTGTGTCTGACTGACTGACTGGCTGTGTCTGACTGACTGACTGGCTGTGTCTGACTGGCTGACTGGCTGTGTCTGACTGGCTGTGTCTGTCTGACTGGCTGTGTCTGTCTGACTGACTGTGTCTGTCTGACTGGCTGTGTCTGACTGGCTGTGTCTGACTGACTGGCTGTGCCTGACTGACTGGCTGTGCCTGACTGACTGGCTGTGTCTGACTGACTGGATGTGTCTGACTGGCTGTGTCTGTCTGACTGGCTGTGTCTGTCTGACTGGCTGTGTCTGACTGGCTGTGTCTGCCTGGCTGACTGGCTGTGGCTGACTGGCTGACTGGCTGTGTCTGACTGGCTGTGTCTGACTGGCTGACTGGCTGTGTCTGACTGGCTGACTGGCTGTGTCTGACTGGCTGACTGGCTGTGTCTGACTGGCTGACTGGCTGTGTCTGACTGACTGGCTGTGTCTGACTGACTGACTGGCTGTGTCTGACTGGCTGTGTCTGACTGGCTGTGTCTGACTGACTGACTGGCTGTGTCTGACTGACTGGCTGTGTCTGACTGACTGACTGGCTGTGTCTGACTGGCTGACTGGCTGTGTCTGACTGGCTGACTGGCTGTGACTGACTGACTGGCTGTGTCTGACTGACTGACTGGCTGTGTCTGACTGGCTGTGTCTGACTGACTGGCTGTGTCTGACTGACTGGCTGTGTCTGACTGACTGGCTGTGTCTGACTGACTGGCTGTGTCTGACTGACTTACTGACTGGCTGTGTCTGACTGACTTACTGACTGGCTGTGTCTGACTGACTTACTGACTGGCTGTGTCTGACTGACTTACTGACTGGCTGTGTCTGACTGACTTACTGACTGGCTGTGTCTGACTGACTTACTGACTGGCTGTGTCTGACTGACTTACTGACTGGCTGTGTCTGACTGACTTACTGACTGGCTGTGTCTGACTGACTTACTGACTGGCTGTGTCTGACTGACTTACTGACTGGCTGTGTCTGACTGACTTACTGACTGGCTGTGTCTGACTGACTTACTGACTGGCTGTGTCTGACTGACTTACTGACTGGCTGTGTCTGACTGACTTACTGACTGGCTGTGTCTGACTGACTTACTGACTGGCTGTGTCTGACTGACTTACTGACTGGCTGTGTCTGACTGACTTACTGTGTCTGACTGACTGGCTGTGTCTGACTGACTGGCTGTGTCTGACTGACTGGCTGTGTCTGACTGACTGGCTGTGTCTGACTGACTGGCTGTGTCTGACTGACTGGCTGTGTCTGACTGACTGGCTGTGTCTGACTGACTGGCTGTGTCTGACTGACTGGCTATGTCTGATTGACTGGCTGTGTCTGACTGGCTGTGTCTGACTGGCTGTGTCTGACTGGCTGTGTTTGACTGGCTGTGTCTGACTGGCTGTTTCTGACTGGCTGTGTCTGACTGACTGGCTGTGTCTGACTGGCTGTGTCTGACTGGCTGTGTCTGACTGGCTGTGTCTGACTGGCTGTGTCTGACTGGCTGACTGGCTGTGTCTGACTGACTGACTGGCTGTGTCTGACTGACTGACTGGCTGTGTCTGACTGACTGGCTGTGTCTGACTGACTGGCTGTGTCTGACTGACTGTGTCTGACTGGCTGTGTCTGACTGACTGACTGGCTGTGTCTGACTGACTAACTGGCTGTGTCTGACTGACTAACTGGCAGTGTCTGGCTGACTGACTGGCTGTGTCTGAGTGACTGACTGGCTGTGTCTGACTGACTGACTGGCTGTGTCTGACTGACTGGCTGTGTCTGACTGACTGGCTGTGTCTGACTGACTGGCTGTGTCTGACTGACTGGCTGTGTCTGACTGACTTACTGACTGGCTGTGTCTGACTGACTTACTGACTGGCTGTGTCTGACTGACTTACTGACTGGCTGTGTCTGACTGACTTACTGACTGGCTGTGTCTGACTGACTTACTGACTGGCTGTGTCTGACTGGCTGTGTGTTAGGATGTGCTCACCACAAACGAGACGGGACCACGGTGCTGAGGTGGGAAGGTAGGAACACCACCCACAGCCACGAGGACACGTCTTGAAAGTAGATTGGTCGGGGATTCCGGATCGGGGCAGGAGAGGTACGGTTGGTAGAGAGTGCCGTTTGCCAAATCCAGGGTTAGAGAGAGGGACGTTGTCGTTTACCGTAAGCCAGGGTCGGGATGCCAGAGATGCGGAGAGTCGAATTGCCGTGTGCCGAGTTCGGGATGCCAGAGGTACAGGAAGACGTAGCGGAAGCCGGTTTGATACACGTGGAGATCTGTAAAAATAGAACTAGGGAGGCAGAGAATGGTAAGGACAACTGGTACTATGCTCAACCAAAGAACCAGTGATTTTGGCAGGTATATAAAGGAGTGAGGGTCCAATAGGATTGCAGCCATAAAGGGGTGTGTAGAAGGAGCCAGCTGTAGCAGGGATAGGTCCCTTATGAGTCCCAGGAGATGAGGCATAAAGGGCAGCAATCTGGCTGCATTCAATAGCAGCAACAGTCTTGGGACCTGTACCTTTAAGAGGCGGTTGCGCCTCCGTGTGGCCGCGCCTCTGTGTAGCAGCGCCTGCGGCTGCGTGCGCACCCCCACGCCCTGATCCGAGGGCAGAAGAGAGAGAAGAACGTGTGCGCGCGCGCACAGTGCAGGGGCTCGCGCGCCTCTCTCCGGCGTCCCTGCGAGTCAGGATGGTGTCAGGCGAGGCAGCAGGTAAGTGGGAGGCACGCCGTGAACGGCGTGTCTCCATAATCCTTACAGTACCCCCCCCTTCAGGGGCGACCTCCGGGCGACCATGATAAGGCTTGGAAGGGTTTCTTCGATGAAAAGCCCGTAGAAGTTGAGGTGCGTGAAGATCCCGGTAAGGAATCCAAGAACGTTCCTCTGGACCGAACCCCCTCCAGTGAACCAGGTATTGTACTCCTCCTCTGGACTTTCTTGAATCGAGGACAAACTGGACCTCGTACTCCTGTTGACCCGAAATCATAATCGGAGGTGGAGAAGAAGTTTTCTTGGAAAAGCGAGAGCTGCGAAACACTGGTTTGAGTAAAGATACATGAAAAACTGGTGAAATCTTCATAGAAGGTGGAAGGCGTAGTTCGTAAGCCACAGGGTTAATCCTCCTAACCACGGGAAAGGGACCGAGGAACTTGGGAGCAAGCTTCATGGTAGGAACCTTCAACCGGATATTCCTAGATGAAAGCCACACCGTGTCCCCTGGAACGAACTCCGGCACTTGTCGTCGAAGGCGATCTGCTTGGAGTTTCTGTCTCCCTGTAGCTACCCTCAAGTTCTCCTGTATCTTAGACCACAAAACCTTTAGGTGAGAGACGTGTTTGTCCACTGCTGGCACCCCAGATGGTAGTGAAGAGAAGGGTAACCGGGAAGGATGGAATCCATAATTTATAAAGAACGGAGATTCTTGGGTAGAGTCGTTGCGGAGAGAGTTCAAGACAAACTCGGCCCAAGGAAGTAGATCCACCCAGTCCTCCTGAGTATCCGTGATGAAGCATCGGAGATATTGTTCTAAGCTTTGATTGACTCTCTCTGTTTGCCCATTGGTCTGTGGATGGTATCCTGAGGAGAAGTGAAGAGCGATTCCCAACCTTTTGGAAAAGGCACGCCAAAATTTTGACACGAATTGCGAGCCCCGGTCAGAGACAATGGTAGAAGGAACTCCGTGAAGGCGAAAAATCTCCTGAATAAACACATCTGCCAGCCTGGGGGAATTTGGAAGACCCCTCAAAGGAACAAGGTGCGTCTGCTTGGAAAATCGATCGATGACCACTAAAATAGTATTCTTCCCTTTGGATTCTGGAAGTTCCACAATAAAATCCATAGAGATATGACTCCAGGGGCGATCTGGAATGGGTAATGGAAGGAGTAGACCAGCGGGTCTGACACGAGGTACCTTGTTACGAGCGCAAATGCTACATGCTTTGACAAACTCCTCTACGTCTTTAGCCCTCTCTGGCCACCAGAAGGTACGTTGAACTAGATCGTTGGTCTTCCGTATCCCTGGGTGTCCTGCTGATTTAGACGAATGACACCACTCGAGGACCTTCTTGCGGTGTTGAGGTGCCGTGTAGAGTCTTCCCTCCGGAACCTTGAGTCCCCTCGGAGTCTGTGACTGTTCCGACTGAATTTTGCTCATGACCTCAAAGGAGTTGGCAGACAGGATACAACTAGAGGGGATAATAGACTCAAGCTGTTCCTCGGACCTGTCATCCGCAAGAAATTGTCGAGATAAAGCGTCCGCCTTAAGGTTCTTGGAGCCAGGAATAAAAGAAATAAGAAAATTAAATCGTGAAAAAAACAAAGCCCAGCGGGCTTGTCGAGCATTCAACCGACGTGCCCCCTCCAGGTAAAGGAGGTTCTTATGGTCCGTAAGGATGGTAATAGGTGTCTCGGTACCCTCTAAGAAATGTCTCCACTCCTCCAACGCCAATTTGATCGCCAAAAGCTCCCTATTTCCGACATCATAATTCTGTTCAGCGGAAGAGAATTTCTTAGAAAAAAAAGCACAGGGATGCAGTCTGGCTAACGGAGAAGTTCTCTGGGACAGAACAGCCCCGGCCCCAATGTCCGAGGCATCTACCTCCAAGGTGAACGGGAGTCCAGGATCTGGGTGGGTGAGGATGGGAGCAGACACAAAAGCCTTCTTGAGACTCTCAAACGCTTCTTTAGCGGTCACTGACCATGATGACGGATCTGCCCCTCTCTTGGTGAGGGCGGTTATGGGGGATACGGTATCAGAAAAATTGCGGATGAACCGTCGGTAATAATTCGCAAAACCTAAAAAGCGTTGCACGGCTTTGAGAGTAGTCGGAAGAGGCCACTCCAAGATAGCTTTAAGTTTCTCCGGATCCATTTTGAAACCGGAATCCGAGATAACGTAACCCAAGAATGCCACGGATTTAAGGTGGAACTGGCACTTCTCCAATTTCGCAAAAAGATGGTTCTCCCGTAAACGTAATAGTACTTGTTGAACGTGTTTAATATGATCTTGAGTGGTCTTAGAAAAGATGAGGATGTCATCTAAATAAACAATAAGAAAAGTGTTGAGAATGTCCCGAAAGATCTCGTTGACAAAATCCTGGAAAACTGCTGGTGCATTGCACAACCCGAAAGGCATAACAAGATACTCGTAGTGGCCGTCATGGGTGTTGAAAGCAGTCTTCCACTCGTCCCCCTCTCGTATCCTTACTAAATTGTAGGCATCTCTCAGATCCAATTTAGAAAAGATGGTTGCTCCCTGGAGGCGGTCGAATAATTCTGGAATCAAAGGCAGGGGGTAGCGATTTTTGCGAGTGATATTATTCAAACCCCGATAGTCTATGCATGGACGGAGAGATCCGTCCTTCTTCTTGACAAAGAAAAAACCTGCTCCGACCGGGGAGGAAGACTTCCTGATGAAACCCCTCTCCAAGTTCTCGGCAATGTAGGTGTTCATAGCCTTTGTCTCTGGGAGAGAGAGAGGATAAGATCTTCCCCTGGGAAGAGGTGCGCCAGGAAGTAAGTCAATGGGACAATCAAACGGGCGGTGCGGCGGTAGTACCTCAGACCGTGCTTTGTCAAATACGTCACGGAAATCCCAGTACACAGAAGGTAAGGAGTTGATCTTCTCAGATATGGTAGACACTCCTCCAATCCTCTGGAAAACCCTGGTACATGTCTTGGCACAAGAAGGAGCCCACTGAACCGGTTCCCGATCCGTCCAGTCGATGCGAGGATTATGAAGTTGAAGCCAGGGAAGACCCAAAATCAACTCAGCAGAGGGCGTGTGGATGACATCGAGAGTAATGATCTCTGTATGGACGTCCACGAACTGCAGTAGGAGAGGTACTGTCTGAAGCGTGATAAATGCTGGCTTAAGAGGTCGACCATCGATGGCCTCCAGACCTACAGGCGTCTCCTTGTTGACAAAAGGGATATTGTTCTGTCTAGCAAAAGTTTCATCAATGAAATTACCTGCCGAACCGGAATCAATGAACGCCCGTGCCCGGGTGTGGAACCCCTCTCCAGACAGTATTATAGGTAAGACTATCCTGGTGGGTAGGATGTTTTGGATGATGGAAGAAGGGGTCAGTATTCCCAATGAAACTCTCCCGGATCTCAGTGGGAGCTGGCGTTTCCCGGTTTTAAGGGGACACTGGGCCACAGCGTGAGTGGAATTGCCACAGTACATGCAAAGACCGGCCGTGCGCCTACGTAACTTCTCAGCCGGAGATAGTCGGTTGCCCCCCAACTGCATGGGTTCAGGAATGTCCCCGGAAGAAGGTGACGGAGCCACGAAGGAGGGTGCAAGAGTTCTTGGAACCCTTAAACGATAATGAGTACGTTCATATTTACGTTCCAACAGGCGTTGATCCACCCGAATAGCCAGAGCGATTAAGTCCTCTAGGTTAGTAGGACGATCTCGTGCGGCGAGCTCGTCCTTTAGGGTCTCCGATAATCCTTGCCAGAACGCGGAAGATAGGGCGTCATCGTTCCAACCTGTTTCAGCAGCAAGAGTGCGAAATTCCACCGCATATACAGCAACCGAACGGTCTCCCTGGTTAATGTGGTGAAGAGCAGAAGCTGCTGTTAACTTTCGTGCTGGTGTGTCAAAAACTCTTCGGAATTCCTCAACGAAGAGATCGATGTCCTGTGTGAGCGCCCCCTGTTGCTCCCAGATGGGAGAGGCCCACGCCAGTGCCTGGTCGGTGAGAAGGGAGTAGATGTAGCCGACCCTGGAGACAGAAGACACAAAGCGAGAGGGAGAGAGCCTAAATTGTACAAGACATTGGTTAATGAATCCCCGACATCCTTGAGGATCCCCCGCATAATGTCTTGGTGGCGGAATACGTGGTTCCGGAGTGAACGGAGATAACGAAAAAGGGTTAGGCTGTGCAGTAGGTGCCCCGAGAGGAGATTGCCGAGTGAGGGTTCGGACCTGAAGAGTAAGAGAGTGGAGGCTTTGCTGCATGGTATCCAAGCGTCTATCGGATTGCTCCAAATAAGTCTCTAATCTGGTAAACAGAGCAGAATGGGCATTTAAAGTCCGCTCCACCTCAGCTTGGTCCATGTTTGTTGGGTTGAGCATAATGTTAGGATGTGCTCACCACAAACGAGACGGGACCATGGTGCTGAGGTGGGAAGGTAGGAACACCACCCACAGCCACGAGGACACGTCTTGAAAGTAGATTGGTCGGGGATTCCGGATCGGGGCAGGAGAGGTACGGTTGGTAGAGAGTGCCGTTTGCCAAATCCAGGGTTAGAGAGAGGGACGTTGTCGTTTACCGTAAGCCAGGGTCGGGATGCCAGAGATGCGGAGAGTCGAATTGCCGTGTGCCGAGTTCGGGATGCCAGAGGTACAGGAAGACGTAGCGGAAGCCGGTTTGATACACGTGGAGATCTGTAAAAATAGAACTAGGGAGGCAGAGAATGGTAAGGACAACTGGTACTATGCTCAACCAAAGAACCAGTGATTTTGGCAGGTATATAAAGGAGTGAGGGTCCAATAGGATTGCAGCCATAAAGGGGTGTGTAGAAGGAGCCAGCTGTAGCAGGGATAGGTCCCTTATGAGTCCCAGGAGATGAGGCATAAAGGGCAGCAATCTGGCTGCATTCAATAGCAGCAACAGTCTTGGGACCTGTACCTTTAAGAGGCGGTTGCGCCTCCGTGTGGCCGCGCCTCTGTGTAGCAGCGCCTGCGGCTGCGTGCGCACCCCCACGCCCTGATCCGAGGGCAGAAGAGAGAGAAGAACGTGTGCGCGCGCGCACAGTGCAGGGGCTCGCGTGCCTCTCTCCGGCGTCCCTGCGAGTCAGGATGGTGTCAGGCGAGGCAGCAGGTAAGTGGGAGGCACGCCGTGAACGGCGTGTCTCCATAATCCTTACACTGTGTCTGACTGACTTACTGACTTGCTGTGTCTGACTGACTTACTGACTGGCTGTGTCTGACTGACTTACTGACTGGCTGTGTCTGACTGACTTACTGACTGGCTGTGTCTGACTGACTTACTGACTGGCTGTGTCTGACTGACTTACTGACTGGCTGTGTCTGACTGGCTGTGTCTGACTGACTGACTGGCTGTGTCTGGCTGACTGACTGACTGGCTGTGTCTGGCTGACTGACTGACTGGCTGTGTCTGCCTGGCTGACTGACTGGCTGTGTCTGCCTGGCTGACTGACTGGCTGCGACTGACTGTCTGCGTCTGACTGTCTGCGTCTGACTGTCTGCGTCTGACTGACTGTGTCTGCTGCGGGGGGGGGCGACAACGGTGAGCTGCGTGGGGGGAGGGGAGATGACAACTGAGAGCCGTCGTGGGGGGGGGGAGAGACAAGGGAGAGCTGCGCGGGGGTATGGGAGAGTACTTACGTGCTCACGAAGGATGAAGCTTGAAAAGGAAGGCCACTTCCATGCGAGCTCATATAGCGCCTGGATGCGTGCCAAAAAAAACAATTTGTCAGTGTGCACACCAATCAAATAGGATTTATTTATTATTATTATTTTCCAGTGCGAGCAGGGATTATTTAAAAAACAAACCACGTGCGCTGCTTGGGTCAATAGGAGGTCGCCACGATGTCAAATCCAGTCGCCCGGGGCGTGCAGGGAACCGGATTTGTCAAACGGGGGGAGGGGGGGTTGGGGCGGGGGTTGCTCCTTGCATTTGTCCTGGGCACCCAGATTTCTGTTGGCGGCTCTGGGTGGCAAGATGGGATTTGCAGTAGGATTTAGAAAAAAAAGTGGTATATATCTGCCAGCCATTTTTTTTCTGGTGACGTCATTTTAAAGGGAGAGAAGCAAAGCCTTCCTGATTGGCGTGCTTCCCTCCCTTTATGCTGTCACATCCTTTAAAAAAAAACGTGATAACACAAAGGACAAACCATTCCATGGGGTCTTGCCAAACCGTTCGAGATGGCAGAAATTTTATTGAAGTGGCCAGTAAAGAAATTGCCATGCTAGCCGCTAAGGTAATTAACCCTCTGACCACCACACCAAACCTCCCATGGAAAGCCTAACCACCCTCCCCGGGGCAACTACTGCCATCACCCACGTCCCCTACCTCCGCGCCCCCTTCTAGGCGAATGCCCAATATCCCTATTAGACAAATGTGGTTTTAAACATTAACAAAATATGTACACGTTTAAAACAAAATGATACATTTTAGACATAAAACCATTGATTATCACTATGGATGGAATGTATATTCTTATGGACTGTTATATACCATGATTGGTTCCAGTTAACCATCTTCATATCAACTTTTATATACTGCATGATCTACACTTATATTTGAGCACCATCCTCCCACACATTTCTAGACTGCCCATCTTGCAGCCAGGTCACTCAGCCGCACATCAGTGGGTTGTCACCCGAAGGAAGTCCCTGGACAATCACTCCTAGTCAGGGCCCTAGAAGCTGTCCTAGCTGTTCTCTTACTCCCTGGTGGAGTAGAAGGAATAGCCTCCCACCTCTCCCAGAGGGAGGGCCGCAAAGTCCGCCAGAGCCCTGGCAGCTCACTGGGGTAGACTATCCTCTCTCAAGGGGGAGAGGAACTACTAAATTCAGGAAATTCTATGCAATAAGTAGTTATAGGCACCACCCCTGTGTCACTGTGATTGGACACAGAGCCTGATGACACTATCTTCACTGTCTCACTGCACAGCATGGGTGTGGGGAAAACCCATGATTACTCCTGGCAAACCTGCCCTTACCAGGGATTACTGCGCAGGAAGAGGACAGAATAATAGCCCAAAACCAGGGCTACACCAGTAATAAATAAACACATTAACAATATTAAAATACATTAATAACCCCCCCTTCATTACCTCAGTGGCTAACTGCTAAGGTAATGAAGGGAGTTGGTGGATGTACCATGTGCTGAATGCCATTTCTTGGGTGCTGGGGCGTCACCTTAATGGGAGGGAATCGCATTCCTTTTTTTTATCAAATTCCACAATTGTGCATCGTTTTTGTTTGCATCGCCCCCAGGGCCGGCCTGTCCATTAGGCGAACCTAGGTGGTGTCCTAGGGGCGCAGAACGGCCACCTACGTTCTGCCGCCCTGCTTCGAGCACAACCGACGTCACATGGCGTCTTGTTGCAATGGTAATAGAGGAGGAGAGGTGCGGGTGTAAAAGATGGAGGGGGGGAGGTGGGGGTGTAGGTACTCCTGCATCAGCCTAGTAAGTATAGATATAAACTGAGGTGCAATAGGTATAATAAGCGTATAACATTTAAAAAAAAAGGGGGGGGGGAAGAATCCCTTTCGAATGCACTCACAGTGTTGTGTAATGAGTTAGGTACAATAAAACCTTTAATTGGTTATTTATAAAAATTACCAATGAAAACAGGAGTGGTGTTAATAGATCCATGGTCAATCCCAAAGGATTCTTTCCACCCCCCCCCCTTTTTTTTTTTAATGTATCAATGGATTTGACAAGATTTCTGCCATTTTAATTGGTGTTTTCCAGCAAGTGAGATTTTAAAAAAAATCTTTAAATCTTTAGATTTACCTTAAATGTATGATCCACTACATCTGCTCTCTCAGCCCTAATGCGGCACATGTTGTGCTAAACCCTTCTTTTGTACAATGTACATCTACAGTTTACTTTCATCCTGAACTGTTTGTGATATTCCAACTTACCTCTCGTGCATCACCTTCTGTAAGACAGTTTGTGTAACTGTGACTTTTTTGTCTCTTGTCTACAGTAGTTCCGATAGCACCGATATTCCACCTATGCCAAGACTGCAAGGTTGCTTTTAGCAGTCAGGATTACCTCCTCAAACATCTGAAGTTCAAACACCCAAATGAGTATATGGAAAAGACGAGGACAGAACAATCTTGCAACATTCCAATAAATATGACAGAAAATGAAACTTTCAACCAGTCAAGGCAATTATTAAACAATGTAACTGCTTCTAATATATATTCTTTTGAATAAGAAGGTGCCACAGGAAAAGATCTTGGATCAAGTGGGAAGAATCTGACTTGGTTATCAGACCAGAACCTACACAAGAGGACCCAAACAAGGGAGAGACCGCATGTATGTTGGGAATGTGGGAAGGGATTTAGTGACTTATCCAGCCTGGACACACACAAGATGACACACGCAGGGGAGAGACTGCATGTATGTGGGGAATGTGGGAAGGGATTTAGTGTGTTATCCAGCCTGAACAGACACAAGATGACACACACAGGGGAGAGACCGCATGTATGTGGGGAATGTGGGAAGGGATTTAGTACCTTATCCAGCCTGAACAGACACAAGATGACACACACAGGGGAGAGACCGCATGTATGTGGGGAATGTGGGAAGGGATTTTGTGCCTTATCCCACCTGAACACACACAAGAGGACGCACACAGGGGAGAGACCGTATATATGTGGGGAATGTGGGAAGGGATTTAGTCACTTATCCAGCCTGGACACACACAAGATGACGCACACAGGGGAGAGACCGCATGTATGTGGGGAATGTGAGAAGGGATTTAGTGCCTTATCCCACCTGAACACACACAAGATGACACACACAGGGGAGAGACCGCATGAATGTGAGGAATGTGGGAAGGGATTTAGTACCTTATCCAGCCTGAACACGCACAAGAGGACACACACAGGGGAGAGACCGCATGAATGTGGAGAATGTGGGAAGGGATACAAACAGTTATCCCACCTGAACATGCACAAGAGGACACACACAGGGGAGAGACCGCATGAATGTGGGGAATGTGGGAAGGGATTTAGTCGGTTATTCAGCCTTTACACACACAAGAGGACACACACAGGGGAGAGACCGCATGTATGTGGGGAATGTGGGAAGGGATTTAGTCAGCTATTCAGCCTTTACACACACAGGAGGACACACACAGGGGAGAGACCGCATGTATGTGGGGAATGTGGGAAGGGATACACCCAGTTATCCCACCTGAACATGCACAAGAGGACACACACAGGGGAGAGACCGCATGAATGTGGAGAATGTGGGAAGGGATACACCCAGTTATCCCACCTGAACATGCACAAGAGGACACACACAGGGGAGAGACCGCATGAATGTGAGGAATGTGGGAAGCGATTTAGAGCCTTATCCAGCCTGAACACACACAAGAAGACACACACAGGGGAGAGACCGCATGTATGTGGGGAATGTGGGAAGGGATTTAGTCGGTTATTCAGCCTTTACACACACAGGAGGACACACACAGGGGAGAGACCGCATGTATGTGGGGAATGTGGGAAGGGATTTAGTGCCTTATCCAGCCTGATCAAGCACAAGAGGACACACACAGGGGAGAGACCGCATGTATGTGGAGAATGTGGGAAGGGATACACCCAGTTATCCCACCTGAACATGCACAAGAGGACACACACAGGGGAGAGACCGCATGAATGTGCGGAATGTGGGAAAGGATTTAGTGCCTTATCCCACCTGAACATGCACAAGAGGACACACACAGGGGAGAGACCGCATGTATGTGGGGAATGTGGGAAGGGATTTAGTCGGTTAGACAGCCTGAACACACACAAGAGGACACACACAGGGGAGAGACCGTATGTATGTGGGGAATGTGGGAAGGGATTTAGTCAGTTATCCAACCTGAACACACACAAGAAGACACACACAGGTGAGAGACCACATGTATGTGGGGAATGTGGGAAGGGATTTAGTGCCTTATCCAGCCTGATCAAGCACAAGAGGACACACACAAGGGAGAGACCTATGTCTAAAGCCAGGCATGTTTAGGGATAACCAGTTAATAAGACGCTCACATAAGTGCACACGTGTACAGTATCTGTGTTACGCTGAATCACAATGCAAAGTGACTTTATG
>NW_027456541.1:300000-405540 GCF_040206685.1 Ascaphus truei | reverse complement strand
TATATGAGCTGGCGATTTCTAAGTCTGTGGTTCCGAGAGGGGGTAACCAGGCTCACTAATAAAGGTCAAGCCACTTGGCTGCCAGAATGCCCTGCTTCAGCACAGACCAGAAAGGCATTGTGATAAGCGTATCCCCGGTATAGTCAGGGGTTAATGGGAGTCGTCCCCGTCCCCCCAGTATACGGCCAGAACCATGGACCCGGTACTTGTGGTTCGGACTCTCTCCAACCAGCCATAATGTTGTGAGAGTGAAATTATGTCTAAGTCCAGCTTTGGTACATTAGAAGCAACTCTGAAACTTAACCTAAGCGTTTTTCGAAACTACTTTTTGGCTAACTTCTTATAGGAAGGTCTAGGAGCTCTGAAAATGAACGTGCGCGTCTTTCACTCTTCCCGAGGGACTTAGAAGAATTTTGTGATATTTTTTATTAAATGGTGTATAAGGGTATATATATAAATATATTTTATGCACTGTATATGAGCTGGCGATTTCTAAGTCTGTGGTTCCGAGAGGGGGTAACCAGGCTCACTAATAAAGGTCAAGCCACTTGGCTGCCAGAATGCCGTGCTTCAGCACAGACCAGAAAGGCATTGTGATAAGCGTATCCCCGGTATAGTCAGGGGTTAATGGGAGTCGTCCCCGTCCCCCCAGTATACGGCCAGAACCATGGACCCGGTACTTGTGGTTCGGACTGTCTCCAACAAGCCATAATGTTGTGAGAGTGAAATTATGTCTAAGTCCAGCTTTGGTACATTAGAAGCAACTCTGAAACTTAACCTAAGCGTTTTTCGAAGCTACTTTTTGGCTAACTTCTTATAGGAAGGTCTAGGAGCTCTGAAAATGAACGTTCGCGTCTTTCACTCTTCCCGAGGGACTTAGAAGAATTTTGTGATATTTTTTATTAAAATGGTGTATAAGGGTATATATATAAATATATTTTATGCACTGTATATGAGCTGGCGATTTCTAAGTCTGTGGTTCCGAGAGGGGGTAACCAGGCTCACTAATAAAGGTCAAGCCACTTGGCTGCCAGAATGCCCTGCTTCAGCACAGACCAGAAAGGCATTGTGATAAGCGTATCCCCGGTATAGTCAGGGGTTAATGGGAGTCGTCCCCGTCCCCCCAGTATACGGCCAGAACCATGGACCCGGTATTTGTGGTTCGGACTCTCTCCAACCAGCCATAATGTTGTGAGAGTGAAATTATGTCTAAGTCCAGCTTTGGTACATTAGAAGCAACTCTGAAACTTAACCTAAGCGTTTTTCGAAGCTACTTTTTGGCTAACTTCTTATAGGAAGGTCTAGGAGCTCTGAAAATGAATGTGCGCGTCTTTCACTCTTCCCGAGGGACTTAGAAGAATTTTGTGATATTTTTTATTAAAATGGTGTATAAGGGTATATATATAAATATATTTTATGCACTGTATATGAGCTGGCGATTTCTAAGTCTGTGGTTCCGAGAGGGGGTAACCAGGCTCACTAATAAAGGTCAAGCCACTTGGCTGCCAGAATGCCCTGCTTCAGCACAGACCAGAAAGGCATTGTGATAAGCGTATCCCCGGTATAGTCAGGGGTTAATGGGAGTCGTCCCCGTCCCCCCAGTATACGGCCAGAACCATGGACCCGGTATTTGTGGTTCGGACTCTCTCCAACCAGCCATAATGTTGTGAGAGTGAAATTATGTCTAAGTCCAGCTTTGGTACATTAGAAGCAACTCTGAAACTTAACATAAGCGTTTTTCGAAGCTACTTTTTGGCTAACTTCTTATAGCAAGGTCTAGGAGCTCTGAAAATGAACGTGCGCGTCTTTCACTCTTCCCGAGGGACTTAGAAGAATTTTGTGATATTTTTTATTAAATGGTGTATAAGGGTATATATATAAATATATTTTATGCACTGTATATGAGCTGGCGATTTCTAAGTCTGTGGTTCCGAGAGGGGGTAACCAGGCTCACTAATAAAGGTCAAGCCACTTGGCTGCCAGAATGCCCTGCTTCAGCACAGACCAGAAAGGCATTGTGATAAGCGTATCCCCGGTATAGTCAGGGGTTAATGGGAGTCGTCCCCGTCCCCCCAGTATACGGCCAGAACCATGGACCCGGTACTTGTGGTTCGGACTCTCTCCAACCAGCCATAATGTTGTGAGAGTGAAATTATGTCTAAGTCCAGCTTTGGTACATTAGAAGCAACTCTGAAACTTAACCTAAGCGTTTTTCGAAGCTACTTTTTGGCTAACTTCTTATATGAAGGTCTAGGAGCTCTGAAAATGAACGTGCGCGTCTTTCACTCTTCCCGAGGGACTTAGAAGAATTTTGTGATATTTTTTATTAAATGGTGTATAAGGGTATATATATAAATATATTTTATGCACTGTATATGAGCTGGCGATTTCTAAGTCTGTGGTTCCGAGAGGGGGTAACCAGGCTCACTAATAAAGGTCAAGCCACTTGGCTGCCAGAATGCCGTGCTTCAGCACAGACCAGAAAGGCATTGTGATAAGCGTATCCCCGGTATAGTCAGGGGTTAATGGGAGTCGTCCCCGTCCCCCCAGTATACGGCCAGAACCATGGACCCGGTACTTGTGGTTCGGACTGTCTCCAACAAGCCATAATGTTGTGAGAGTGAAATTATGTCTAAGTCCAGCTTTGGTACATTAGAAGCAACTCTGAAACTTAACCTAAGCGTTTTTCGAAGCTACTTTTTGGCTAACTTCTTATAGGAAGGTCTAGGAGCTCTGAAAATGAACGTTCGCGTCTTTCACTCTTCCCGAGGGACTTAGAAGAATTTTGTGATATTTTTTATTAAAATGGTGTATAAGGGTATATATATAAATATATTTTATGCACTGTATATGAGCTGGCGATTTCTAAGTCTGTGGTTCCGAGAGGGGGTAACCAGGCTCACTAATAAAGGTCAAGCCACTTGGCTGCCAGAATGCCCTGCTTCAGCACAGACCAGAAAGGCATTGTGATAAGCGTATCCCCGGTATAGTCAGGGGTTAATGGGAGTCGTCCCCGTCCCCCCAGTATACGGCCAGAACCATGGACCCGGTATTTGTGGTTCGGACTCTCTCCAACCAGCCATAATGTTGTGAGAGTGAAATTATGTCTAAGTCCAGCTTTGGTACATTAGAAGCAACTCTGAAACTTAACCTAAGCGTTTTTCGAAGCTACTTTTTGGCTAACTTCTTATAGGAAGGTCTAGGAGCTCTGAAAATGAATGTGCGCGTCTTTCACTCTTCCCGAGGGACTTAGAAGAATTTTGTGATATTTTTTATTAAAATGGTGTATAAGGGTATATATATAAATATATTTTATGCACTGTATATGAGCTGGCGATTTCTAAGTCTGTGGTTCCGAGAGGGGGTAACCAGGCTCACTAATAAAGGTCAAGCCACTTGGCTGCCAGAATGCCCTGCTTCAGCACAGACCAGAAAGGCATTGTGATAAGCGTATCCCCGGTATAGTCAGGGGTTAATGGGAGTCGTCCCCGTCCCCCCAGTATACGGCCAGAACCATGGACCCGGTATTTGTGGTTCGGACTCTCTCCAACCAGCCATAATGTTGTGAGAGTGAAATTATGTCTAAGTCCAGCTTTGGTACATTAGAAGCAACTCTGAAACTTAACATAAGCGTTTTTCGAAGCTACTTTTTGGCTAACTTCTTATAGCAAGGTCTAGGAGCTCTGAAAATGAACGTGCGCGTCTTTCACTCTTCCCGAGGGACTTAGAAGAATTTTGTGATATTTTTTATTAAATGGTGTATAAGGGTATATATATAAATATATTTTATGCACTGTATATGAGCTGGCGATTTCTAAGTCTGTGGTTCCGAGAGGGGGTAACCAGGCTCACTAATAAAGGTCAAGCCACTTGGCTGCCAGAATGCCCTGCTTCAGCACAGACCAGAAAGGCATTGTGATAAGCGTATCCCCGGTATAGTCAGGGGTTAATGGGAGTCGTCCCCGTCCCCCCAGTATACGGCCAGAACCATGGACCCGGTACTTGTGGTTCGGACTCTCTCCAACCAGCCATAATGTTGTGAGAGTGAAATTATGTCTAAGTCCAGCTTTGGTACATTAGAAGCAACTCTGAAACTTAACCTAAGCGTTTTTCGAAGCTACTTTTTGGCTAACTTCTTATAGGAAGGTCTAGGAGCTCTGAAAATGAACGTGCGCGTCTTTCACTCTTCCCGAGGGACTTAGAAGAATTTTGTGATATTTTTTATTAAATGGTGTATAAGGGTATATATATAAATATATTTTATGCACTGTATATGAGCTGGCGATTTCTAAGTCTGTGGTTCCGAGAGGGGGTAACCAGGCTCACTAATAAAGGTCAAGCCACTTGGCTGCCAGAATGCCCTGCTTCAGCACAGACCAGAAAGGCATTGTGATAAGCGTATCCCCGGTATAGTCAGGGGTTAATGGGAGTCGTCCCCGTCCCCCCAGTATACGGCCAGAACCATGGACCCGGTACTTGTGGTTCGGACTCTCTCCAACCAGCCATAATGTTGTGAGAGTGAAATTATGTCTAAGTCCAGCTTTGGTACATTAGAAGCAACTCTGAAACTTAACCTAAGCGTTTTTCGAAACTACTTTTTGGCTAACTTCTTATAGGAAGGTCTAGGAGCTCTGAAAATGAACGTGCGCGTCTTTCACTCTTCCCGAGGGACTTAGAAGAATTTTGTGATATTTTTTATTAAATGGTGTATAAGGGTATATATATAAATATATTTTATGCACTGTATATGAGCTGGCGATTTCTAAGTCTGTGGTTCCGAGAGGGGGTAACCAGGCTCACTAATAAAGGTCAAGCCACTTGGCTGCCAGAATGCCGTGCTTCAGCACAGACCAGAAAGGCATTGTGATAAGCGTATCCCCGGTATAGTCAGGGGTTAATGGGAGTCGTCCCCGTCCCCCCAGTATACGGCCAGAACCATGGACCCGGTACTTGTGGTTCGGACTGTCTCCAACAAGCCATAATGTTGTGAGAGTGAAATTATGTCTAAGTCCAGCTTTGGTACATTAGAAGCAACTCTGAAACTTAACCTAAGCGTTTTTCGAAGCTACTTTTTGGCTAACTTCTTATAGGAAGGTCTAGGAGCTCTGAAAATGAACGTTCGCGTCTTTCACTCTTCCCGAGGGACTTAGAAGAATTTTGTGATATTTTTTATTAAAATGGTGTATAAGGGTATATATATAAATATATTTTATGCACTGTATATGAGCTGGCGATTTCTAAGTCTGTGGTTCCGAGAGGGGGTAACCAGGCTCACTAATAAAGGTCAAGCCACTTGGCTGCCAGAATGCCCTGCTTCAGCACAGACCAGAAAGGCATTGTGATAAGCGTATCCCCGGTATAGTCAGGGGTTAATGGGAGTCGTCCCCGTCCCCCCAGTATACGGCCAGAACCATGGACCCGGTATTTGTGGTTCGGACTCTCTCCAACCAGCCATAATGTTGTGAGAGTGAAATTATGTCTAAGTCCAGCTTTGGTACATTAGAAGCAACTCTGAAACTTAACCTAAGCGTTTTTCGAAGCTACTTTTTGGCTAACTTCTTATAGGAAGGTCTAGGAGCTCTGAAAATGAATGTGCGCGTCTTTCACTCTTCCCGAGGGACTTAGAAGAATTTTGTGATATTTTTTATTAAAATGGTGTATAAGGGTATATATATAAATATATTTTATGCACTGTATATGAGCTGGCGATTTCTAAGTCTGTGGTTCCGAGAGGGGGTAACCAGGCTCACTAATAAAGGTCAAGCCACTTGGCTGCCAGAATGCCCTGCTTCAGCACAGACCAGAAAGGCATTGTGATAAGCGTATCCCCGGTATAGTCAGGGGTTAATGGGAGTCGTCCCCGTCCCCCCAGTATACGGCCAGAACCATGGACCCGGTATTTGTGGTTCGGACTCTCTCCAACCAGCCATAATGTTGTGAGAGTGAAATTATGTCTAAGTCCAGCTTTGGTACATTAGAAGCAACTCTGAAACTTAACATAAGCGTTTTTCGAAGCTACTTTTTGGCTAACTTCTTATAGCAAGGTCTAGGAGCTCTGAAAATGAACGTGCGCGTCTTTCACTCTTCCCGAGGGACTTAGAAGAATTTTGTGATATTTTTTATTAAATGGTGTATAAGGGTATATATATAAATATATTTTATGCACTGTATATGAGCTGGCGATTTCTAAGTCTGTGGTTCCGAGAGGGGGTAACCAGGCTCACTAATAAAGGTCAAGCCACTTGGCTGCCAGAATGCCCTGCTTCAGCACAGACCAGAAAGGCATTGTGATAAGCGTATCCCCGGTATAGTCAGGGGTTAATGGGAGTCGTCCCCGTCCCCCCAGTATACGGCCAGAACCATGGACCCGGTACTTGTGGTTCGGACTCTCTCCAACCAGCCATAATGTTGTGAGAGTGAAATTATGTCTAAGTCCAGCTTTGGTACATTAGAAGCAACTCTGAAACTTAACCTAAGCGTTTTTCGAAGCTACTTTTTGGCTAACTTCTTATAGGAAGGTCTAGGAGCTCTGAAAATGAACGTGCGCGTCTTTCACTCTTCCCGAGGGACTTAGAAGAATTTTGTGATATTTTTTATTAAATGGTGTATAAGGGTATATATATAAATATATTTTATGCACTGTATATGAGCTGGCGATTTCTAAGTCTGTGGTTCCGAGAGGGGGTAACCAGGCTCACTAATAAAGGTCAAGCCACTTGGCTGCCAGAATGCACTGCTTCAGCACAGACCAGAAAGGCATTGTGATAAGCGTATCCCCGGTATAGTCAGGGGTTAATGGGAGTCGTCCCCGTCCCCCCAGTATACGGCCAGAACCATGGACCCGGTACTTGTGGTTCGGACTCTCTCCAACCAGCCATAATGTTGTGAGAGTGAAATTATGTCTAAGTCCAGCTTTGGTACATTAGAAGCAACTCTGAAACTTAACCTAAGCGTTTTTCGAAGCTACTTTTTGGCTAACTTCTTATAGGAAGGTCTAGGAGCTCTGAAAATGAACGTGCGCGTCTTTCACTCTTCCCGAGGGACTTAGAAGAATTTTGTGATATTTTTTATTAAATGGTGTATAAGGGTATATATATAAATATATTTTATGCACTGTATATGAGCTGGCGATTTCTAAGTCTGTGGTTCCGAGAGGGGGTAACCAGGCTCACTAATAAAGGTCAAGCCACTTGGCTGCCAGAATGCCCTGCTTCAGCACAGACCAGAAAGGCATTGTGATAAGCGTATCCCCGGTATAGTCAGGGGTTAATGGGAGTCGTCCCCGTCCCCCCAGTATACGGCCAGAACCATGGACCCGGTACTTGTGGTTCGGACTGTCTCCAACCAGCCATAATGTTGTGATAGTGAAATTATGTCTAAGTCCAGCTTTGGTACATTAGAAGCAACTCTGAAACTTAACCTAAGCGTTTTTCGAAGCTACTTTTTGGCTAACTTCTTATAGGAAGGTCTAGGAGCTCTGAAAATGAACGTTCGCGTCTTTCACTCTTCCCGAGGGACTTAGAAGAATTTTGTGATATTTTTTATTAAAATGGTGTATAAGGGTATATATATAAATATATTTTATGCACTGTATATGAGCTGGCGATTTCTAAGTCTGTGGTTCCGAGAGGGGGTAACCAGGCTCACTAATAAAGGTCAAGCCACTTGGCTGCCAGAATGCCCTGCTTCAGCACAGACCAGAAAGGCATTGTGATAAGCGTATCCCCGGTATAGTCAGGGGTTAATGGGAGTCGTCCCCGTCCCCCCAGTATACGGCCAGAACCATGGACCCGGTATTTGTGGTTCGGACTCTCTCCAACCAGCCATAATGTTGTGAGAGTGAAATTATGTCTAAGTCCAGCTTTGGTACATTAGAAGCAACTCTGAAACTTAACATAAGCGTTTTTCGAAGCTACTTTTTGGCTAACTTCTTATAGCAAGGTCTAGGAGCTCTGAAAATGAACGTGCGCGTCTTTCACTCTTCCCGAGGGACTTAGAAGAATTTTGTGATATTTTTTATTAAATGGTGTATAAGGGTATATATATAAATATATTTTATGCACTGTATATGAGCTGGCGATTTCTAAGTCTGTGGTTCCGAGAGGGGGTAACCAGGCTCACTAATAAAGGTCAAGCCACTTGGCTGCCAGAATGCCCTGCTTCAGCACAGACCAGAAAGGCATTGTGATAAGCGTATCCCCGGTATAGTCAGGGGTTAATGGGAGTCGTCCCCGTCCCCCCAGTATACGGCCAGAACCATGGACCCGGTACTTGTGGTTCGGACTCTCTCCAACCAGCCATAATGTTGTGAGAGTGAAATTATGTCTAAGTCCAGCTTTGGTACATTAGAAGCAACTCTGAAACTTAACCTAAGCGTTTTTCGAAGCTACTTTTTGGCTAACTTCTTATAGGAAGGTCTAGGAGCTCTGAAAATGAACGTGCGCGTCTTTCACTCTTCCCGAGGGACTTAGAAGAATTTTGTGATATTTTTTATTAAATGGTGTATAAGGGTATATATATAAATATATTTTATGCACTGTATATGAGCTGGCGATTTCTAAGTCTGTGGTTCCGAGAGGGGGTAACCAGGCTCACTAATAAAGGTCAAGCCACTTGGCTGCCAGAATGCACTGCTTCAGCACAGACCAGAAAGGCATTGTGATAAGCGTATCCCCGGTATAGTCAGGGGTTAATGGGAGTCGTCCCCGTCCCCCCAGTATACGGCCAGAACCATGGACCCGGTACTTGTGGTTCGGACTCTCTCCAACCAGCCATAATGTTGTGAGAGTGAAATTATGTCTAAGTCCAGCTTTGGTACATTAGAAGCAACTCTGAAACTTAACCTAAGCGTTTTTCGAAGCTACTTTTTGGCTAACTTCTTATAGGAAGGTCTAGGAGCTCTGAAAATGAACGTGCGCGTCTTTCACTCTTCCCGAGGGACTTAGAAGAATTTTGTGATATTTTTTATTAAATGGTGTATAAGGGTATATATATAAATATATTTTATGCACTGTATATGAGCTGGCGATTTCTAAGTCTGTGGTTCCGAGAGGGGGTAACCAGGCTCACTAATAAAGGTCAAGCCACTTGGCTGCCAGAATGCCCTGCTTCAGCACAGACCAGAAAGGCATTGTGATAAGCGTATCCCCGGTATAGTCAGGGGTTAATGGGAGTCGTCCCCGTCCCCCCAGTATACGGCCAGAACCATGGACCCGGTACTTGTGGTTCGGACTGTCTCCAACCAGCCATAATGTTGTGATAGTGAAATTATGTCTAAGTCCAGCTTTGGTACATTAGAAGCAACTCTGAAACTTAACCTAAGCGTTTTTCGAAGCTACTTTTTGGCTAACTTCTTATAGGAAGGTCTAGGAGCTCTGAAAATGAACGTTCGCGTCTTTCACTCTTCCCGAGGGACTTAGAAGAATTTTGTGATATTTTTTATTAAAATGGTGTATAAGGGTATATATATAAATATATTTTATGCACTGTATATGAGCTGGCGATTTCTAAGTCTGTGGTTCCGAGAGGGGGTAACCAGGCTCACTAATAAAGGTCAAGCCACTTGGCTGCCAGAATGCCCTGCTTCAGCACAGACCAGAAAGGCATTGTGATAAGCGTATCCCCGGTATAGTCAGGGGTTAATGGGAGTCGTCCCCGTCCCCCCAGTATACGGCCAGAACCATGGACCCGGTATTTGTGGTTCGGACTCTCTCCAACCAGCCATAATGTTGTGAGAGTGAAATTATGTCTAAGTCCAGCTTTGGTACATTAGAAGCAACTCTGAAACTTAACATAAGCGTTTTTCGAAGCTACTTTTTGGCTAACTTCTTATAGCAAGGTCTAGGAGCTCTGAAAATGAACGTGCGCGTCTTTCACTCTTCCCGAGGGACTTAGAAGAATTTTGTGATATTTTTTATTAAATGGTGTATAAGGGTATATATATAAATATATTTTATGCACTGTATATGAGCTGGCGATTTCTAAGTCTGTGGTTCCGAGAGGGGGTAACCAGGCTCACTAATAAAGGTCAAGCCACTTGGCTGCCAGAATGCCCTGCTTCAGCACAGACCAGAAAGGCAATGTGATAAGCGTATCCCCGGTATAGTCAGGGGTTAATGGGAGTCGTCCCCGTCCCCCCAGTATACGGCCAGAACCATGGACCCGGTACTTGTGGTTCGGACTCTCTCCAACCAGCCATAATGTTGTGAGAGTGAAATTATGTCTAAGTCCAGCTTTGGTACATTAGAAGCAACTCTGAAACTTAACCTAAGCGTTTTTCGAAGCTACTTTTTGGCTAACTTCTTATAGGAAGGTCTAGGAGCTCTGAAAATGAACGTGCGCGTCTTTTACTCTTCCCGAGGGACTTAGAAGAATTTTGTGATATTTTTTATTAAATGGTGTATAAGGGTATATATATAAATATATTTTATGCACTGTATATGAGCTGGCGATTTCTAAGTCTGTGGTTCCGAGAGGGGGTAACCAGGCTCACTAATAAAGGTCAAGCCACTTGGCTGCCAGAATGCCCTGCTTCAGCACAGACCAGAAAGGCATTGTGATAAGCGTATCCCCGGTATAGTCAGGGGTTAATGGGAGTCGTCCCCGTCCCCCCAGTATACGGCCAGAACCATGGACCCGGTACTTGTGGTTCGGACTCTCTCCAACCAGCCATAATGTTGTGAGAGTGAAATTATGTCTAAGTCCAGCTTTGGTACATTAGAAGCAACTCTGAAACTTAACCTAAGCGTTTTTCGAAGCTACTTTTTTGCTAACTTCTTATAGGAAGGTCTAGGAGCTCTGAAAATGAACGTGCGCGTCTTTCACTCTTCTCGAGGGACTTAGAAGAATTTTGTGATATTTTTTATTAAATGGTGTATAAGGGTATATATATAAATATATTTTAAGCACTGTATATGAGCTGGCGATTTCTAAGTCTGTGGTTCCGAGAGGGGGTAACCAGGCTCACTAATAAAGGTCAAGCCACTTGGCTGCCAGAATGCCGTGCTTCAGCACAGACCAGAAAGGCATTGTGATAAGCGTATCCCCGGTATAGTCAGGGGTTAATGGGAGTCGTCCCCGCCCCCCCAGTATACGGCCAGAACCATGGACCCGGTACTTGTGGTTCGGACTGTCTCCAACCAGCCATAATGTTGTGAGAGTGAAATTATGTCTAAGTCCAGCTTTGGTACATTAGAAGCAACTCTGAAACTTAACCTAAGCGTTTTTCGAAGCTACTTTTTGGCTAACTTCTTATAGGAAGGTCTAGAAGCTCTGAAAAGGAACGTGCGCGTCTTTCACTCTTCCCGAGGGACTTAGAAGAATTTTGTGATATTTTTTATTAAATGGTGTATAAGGGTATATATATAAATATATTTTATGCACTGTATATGAGCTGGCGATTTCTAAGTCTGTGGTTCCGAGAGGGGGTAACCAGGCTCACTAATAAAGGTCAAGCCACTTGGCTGCCAGAATGCCCTGCTTCAGCACAGACCAGAAAGGCATTGTGATAAGCGTATCCCCGGTATAGTCAGGGGTTAATGGGAGTCGTCCCCGTCCCCCCAGTATACGGCCAGAACCATGGACCCGGTATTTGTGGTTCGGACTCTCTCCAACCAGCCATAATGTTGTGAGAGTGAAATTATGTCTAAGTCCAGCTTTGGTACATTAGAAGCAACTCTGAAACTTAACATAAGCGTTTTTCGAAGCTACTTTTTGGCTAACTTCTTATAGCAAGGTCTAGGAGCTCTGAAAATGAACGTTCGCGTCTTTCACTCTTCCCGAGGGACTTAGAAGAATTTTGTGATATTTTTTATTAAATGGTGTATAAGGGTATATATATAAATATATTTTATGCACTGTATATGAGCTGGCGATTTCTAAGTCTGTGGTTCCGAGAGGGGGTAACCAGGCTCACTAATAAAGGTCAAGTCACTTGGCTGCCAGAATGCCCTGCTTCAGCACAGACCAGAAAGGCATTGTGATAAGCGTATCCCCGGTATAGTCAGGGGTTAATGGGAGTCGTCCCCGTCCCCCCAGTATACGGCCAGAACCATGGACCCGGTACTTGTGGTTCGGACTCTCTCCAACCAGCCATAATGTTGTGAGAGTGAAATTATGTCTAAGTCCAGCTTTGGTACATTAGAAGCAACTCTGAAACTTAACCTAAGCGTTTTTCGAAGCTACTTTTTGGCTAACTTCTTATAGGAAGGTCTAGGAGCTCTGAAAATGAACGTGCGCGTCTTTCACTCTTCCCGAGGGACTTAGAAGAATTTTGTGATATTTTTTATTAAATGGTGTATAAGGGTATATATATAAATATATTTTATGCACTGTATATGAGCTGGCGATTTCTAAGTCTGTGGTTCCGAGAGGGGGTAACCAGGCTCACTAATAAAGGTCAAGCCACTTGGCTGCCAGAATGCCCTGCTTCAGCACAGACCAGAAAGGCATTGTGATAAGCGTATCCCCGGTATAGTCAGGGGTTAATGGGAGTCGTCCCCGTCCCCCCAGTATACGGCCAGAACCATGGACCCGGTACTTGTGGTTCGGACTCTCTCCAACCAGCCATAATGTTGTGAGAGTGAAATTATGTCTAAGTCCAGCTTTGGTACATTAGAAGCAACTCTGAAACTTAACCTAAGCGTTTTTCGAAGCTACTTTTTTGCTAACTTCTTATAGGAAGGTCTAGGAGCTCTGAAAATGAACGTGCGCGTCTTTCACTCTTCCCGAGGGACTTAGAAGAATTTTGTGATATTTTTTATTAAATGGTGTATAAGGGTATATATATAAATATATTTTATGCACTGTATATGAGCTGGCGATTTCTAAGTCTGTGGTTCCGAGAGGGGGTAACCAGGCTCACTAATAAAGGTCAAGCCACTTGGCTGCCAGAATGCCGTGCTTCAGCACAGACCAGAAAGGCATTGTGATAAGCGTATCCCCGGTATAGTCAGGGGTTAATGGGAGTCGTCCCCGCCCCCCCAGTATACGGCCAGAACCATGGACCCGGTACTTGTGGTTCGGACTGTCTCCAACCAGCCATAATGTTGTGAGAGTGAAATTATGTCTAAGTCCAGCTTTGGTACATTAGAAGCAACTCTGAAACTTAACCTAAGCGTTTTTCGAAGCTACTTTTTGGCTAACTTCTTATAGGAAGGTCTAGGAGCTCTGAAAATGAACGTGCGCGTCTTTCACTCTTCCCGAGGGACTTAGAAGAATTTTGTGATATTTTTTATTAAATGGTGTATAAGGGTATATATATAAATATATTTTATGCACTGTATATGAGCTGGCGATTTCTAAGTCTGTGGTTCCGAGAGGGGGTAACCAGGCTCACTAATAAAGGTCAAGCCACATGGCTGCCAGAATGCCCTGCTTCAGCACAGACCAGAAAGGCATTGTGATAAGCGTATCCCCGGTATAGTCAGGGGTTAATGGGAGTCGTCCCCGTCCCCCCAGTATACGGCCAGAACCATGGACCCGGTACTTGTGGTTCGGACTGTCTCCAACCAGCCATAATGTTGTGAGAGTGAAATTATGTCTAAGTCCAGCTTTGGTACATTAGAAGCAACTCTGAAACTTAACATAAGCGTTTTTCGAAGCTACTTTTTGGCTAACTTCTTATAGCAAGGTCTAGGAGCTCTGAAAATGAACGTGCGCGTCTTTCACTCTTCCCGAGGGACTTAGAAGAATTTTGTGATATTTTTTATTAAATGGTGTATAAGGGTATATATATAAATATATTTTATGCACTGTATATGAGCTGGCGATTTCTAAGTCTGTGGTTCCGAGAGGGGGTAACCAGGCTCACTAATAAAGGTCAAGCCACTTGGCTGCCAGAATGCCCTGCTTCAGCACAGACCAGAAAGGCATTGTGATAAGCGTATCCCCGGTATAGTCAGGGGTTAATGGGAGTCGTCCCCGCCCCCCCAGTATACGGCCAGAACCATGGACCCGGTACTTGTGGTTCGGACTGTCTCCAACCAGCCATAATGTTGTGAGAGTGAAATTATGTCTAAGTCCAGCTTTGGTACATTAGAAGCAACTCTGAAACTTAACCTAAGCGTTTTTCGAAGCTACTTTTTGGCTAACTTCTTATAGGAAGGTCTAGGAGCTCTGAAAATGAACGTGCGCGTCTTTCACTCTTCCCGAGGGACTTAGAAGAATTTTGTGATATTTTTTATTAAATGGTGTATAAGGGTATATATATAAATATATTTTATGCACTGTATATGAGCTGGCGATTTCTAAGTCTGTGGTTCCGAGAGGGGGTAACCAGGCTCACTAATAAAGGTCAAGCCACTTGGCTGCCAGAATGCCCTGCTTCAGCACAGACCAGAAAGGCATTGTGATAAGCGTATCCCCGGTATAGTCAGGGGTTAATGGGAGTCGTCCCCGTCCCCCCAGTATACGGCCAGAACCATGGACCCGGTACTTGTGGTTCGGACTCTCTCCAACCAGCCATAATGTTGTGAGAGTGAAATTATGTCTAAGTCCAGCTTTGGTACATTAGAAGCAACTCTGAAACTTAACCTAAGCGTTTTTCGAAACTACTTTTTGGCTAACTTCTTATAGGAAGGTCTAGGAGCTCTGAAAATGAACGTGCGCGTCTTTCACTCTTCCCGAGGGACTTAGAAGAATTTTGTGATATTTTTTATTAAATGGTGTATAAGGGTATATATATAAATATATTTTATGCACTGTATATGAGCTGGCGATTTCTAAGTCTGTGGTTCCGAGAGGGGGTAACCAGGCTCACTAATAAAGGTCAAGCCACTTGGCTGCCAGAATGCCGTGCTTCAGCACAGACCAGAAAGGCATTGTGATAAGCGTATCCCCGGTATAGTCAGGGGTTAATGGGAGTCGTCCCCGTCCCCCCAGTATACGGCCAGAACCATGGACCCGGTACTTGTGGTTCGGACTGTCTCCAACAAGCCATAATGTTGTGAGAGTGAAATTATGTCTAAGTCCAGCTTTGGTACATTAGAAGCAACTCTGAAACTTAACCTAAGCGTTTTTCGAAGCTACTTTTTGGCTAACTTCTTATAGGAAGGTCTAGGAGCTCTGAAAATGAACGTTCGCGTCTTTCACTCTTCCCGAGGGACTTAGAAGAATTTTGTGATATTTTTTATTAAAATGGTGTATAAGGGTATATATATAAATATATTTTATGCACTGTATATGAGCTGGCGATTTCTAAGTCTGTGGTTCCGAGAGGGGGTAACCAGGCTCACTAATAAAGGTCAAGCCACTTGGCTGCCAGAATGCCCTGCTTCAGCACAGACCAGAAAGGCATTGTGATAAGCGTATCCCCGGTATAGTCAGGGGTTAATGGGAGTCGTCCCCGTCCCCCCAGTATACGGCCAGAACCATGGACCCGGTATTTGTGGTTCGGACTCTCTCCAACCAGCCATAATGTTGTGAGAGTGAAATTATGTCTAAGTCCAGCTTTGGTACATTAGAAGCAACTCTGAAACTTAACATAAGCGTTTTTCGAAGCTACTTTTTGGCTAACTTCTTATAGCAAGGTCTAGGAGCTCTGAAAATGAACGTGCGCGTCTTTCACTCTTCCCGAGGGACTTAGAAGAATTTTGTGATATTTTTTATTAAATGGTGTATAAGGGTATATATATAAATATATTTTATGCACTGTATATGAGCTGGCGATTTCTAAGTCTGTGGTTCCGAGAGGGGGTAACCAGGCTCACTAATAAAGGTCAAGCCACTTGGCTGCCAGAATGCCCTGCTTCAGCACAGACCAGAAAGGCATTGTGATAACCGTATCCCCGGTATAGTCAGGGGTTAATGGGAGTCGTCCCCGTCCCCCCAGTATACGGCCAGAACCATGGACCCGGTACTTGTGGTTCGGACTCTCTCCAACCAGCCATAATGTTGTGAGAGTGAAATTATGTCTAAGTCCAGCTTTGTACATTAGAAGCAACTCTGAAACTTAACCTAAGCGTTTTTCGAAGCTACTTTTTGGCTAACTTCTTATAGGAAGGTCTAGGAGCTCTGAAAATGAACGTGCGCGTCTTTCACTCTTCCCGAGGGACTTAGAAGAATTTTGTGATATTTTTTATTAAATGGTGTATAAGGGTATATATATAAATATATTTTATGCACTGTATATGAGCTGGCGATTTCTAAGTCTGTGGTTCCGAGAGGGGGTAACCAGGCTCACTAATAAAGGTCAAGCCACTTGGCTGCCAGAATGCCCTGCTTCAGCACAGACCAGAAAGGCATTGTGATAAGCGTATCCCCGGTATAGTCAGGGGTTAATGGGAGTCGTCCCCGTCCCCCCAGTATACGGCCAGAACCATGGACCCGGTACTTGTGGTTCGGACTCTCTCCAACCAGCCATAATGTTGTGAGAGTGAAATTATGTCTAAGTCCAGCTTTGGTACATTAGAAGCAACTCTGAAACTTAACCTAAGCGTTTTTCGAAGCTACTTTTTGGCTAACTTCTTATAGGAAGGTCTAGGAGCTCTGAAAATGAACGTGCGCGTCTTTCACTCTTCCCGAGGGACTTAGAAGAATTTTGTGATATTTTTTATTAAATGGTGTATAAGGGTATATATATAAATATATTTTATGCACTGTATATGAGCTGGCGATTTCTAAGTCTGTGGTTCCGAGAGGGGGTAACCAGGCTCACTAATAAAGGTCAAGCCACTTGGCTGCCAGAATGCACTGCTTCAGCACAGACCAGAAAGGCATTGTGATAAGCGTATCCCCGGTATAGTCAGGGGTTAATGGGAGTCGTCCCCGTCCCCCCAGTATACGGCCAGAACCATGGACCCGGTACTTGTGGTTCGGACTCTCTCCAACCAGCCATAATGTTGTGAGAGTGAAATTATGTCTAAGTCCAGCTTTGGTACATTAGAAGCAACTCTGAAACTTAACCTAAGCGTTTTTCGAAGCTACTTTTTGGCTAACTTCTTATAGGAAGGTCTAGGAGCTCTGAAAATGAACGTGCGCGTCTTTCACTCTTCCCGAGGGACTTAGAAGAATTTTGTGATATTTTTTATTAAATGGTGTATAAGGGTATATATATAAATATATTTTATGCACTGTATATGAGCTGGCGATTTCTAAGTCTGTGGTTCCGAGAGGGGGTAACCAGGCTCACTAATAAAGGTCAAGCCACTTGGCTGCCAGAATGCCCTGCTTCAGCACAGACCAGAAAGGCATTGTGATAAGCGTATCCCCGGTATAGTCAGGGGTTAATGGGAGTCGTCCCCGTCCCCCCAGTATACGGCCAGAACCATGGACCCGGTACTTGTGGTTCGGACTGTCTCCAGCCAGCCATAATGTTGTGATAGTGAAATTATGTCTAAGTCCAGCTTTGGTACATTAGAAGCAACTCTGAAACTTAACCTAAGCGTTTTTCGAAGCTACTTTTTGGCTAACTTCTTATAGGAAGGTCTAGGAGCTCTGAAAATGAACGTTCGCGTCTTTCACTCTTCCCGAGGGACTTAGAAGAATTTTGTGATATTTTTTATTAAAATGGTGTATAAGGGTATATATATATAAATATTTTATGCACTGTATATGAGCTGGCGATTTCTAAGTCTGTGGTTCCGAGAGGGGGTAACCAGGCTCACTAATAAAGGTCAAGCCACTTGGCTGCCAGAATGCCCTGCTTCAGCACAGACCAGAAAGGCATTGTGATAAGCGTATCCCCGGTATAGTCAGGGGTTAATGGGAGTCGTCCCCGTCCCCCCAGTATACGGCCAGAACCATGGACCCGGTATTTGTGGTTCGGACTCTCTCCAACCAGCCATAATGTTGTGAGAGTGAAATTATGTCTAAGTCCAGCTTTGGTACATTAGAAGCAACTCTGAAACTTAACATAAGCGTTTTTCGAAGCTACTTTTTGGCTAACTTCTTATAGCAAGGTCTAGGAGCTCTGAAAATGAACGTGCGCGTCTTTCACTCTTCCCGAGGGACTTAGAAGAATTTTGTGATATTTTTTATTAAATGGTGTATAAGGGTATATATATAAATATATTTTATGCACTGTATATGAGCTGGCGATTTCTAAGTCTGTGGTTCCGAGAGGGGGTAACCAGGCTCACTAATAAAGGTCAAGCCACTTGGCTGCCAGAATGCCCTGCTTCAGCACAGACCAGAAAGGCAATGTGATAAGCGTATCCCCGGTATAGTCAGGGGTTAATGGGAGTCGTCCCCGTCCCCCCAGTATACGGCCAGAACCATGGACCCGGTACTTGTGGTTCGGACTGTCTCCAACCAGCCATAATGTTGTGAGAGTGAAATTATGTCTAAGTCCAGCTTTGGTACATTAGAAGCAATTCTGAAACTTAACCTAAGCGTTTTTCGAAGCTACTTTTTGGCTAACTTCTTATAGGAAGGTCTAGGAGCTCTGAAAATGAACGTGCGCGTCTTTCACTCTTCCCGAGGGACTTAGAAGAATTTTGTGATATTTTTTATTAAATGGTGTATAAGGGTATATATATAAATATATTTTATGCACTGTATATGAGCTGGCGATTTCTAAGTCTGTGGTTCCGAGAGGGGGTAACCAGGCTCACTAATAAAGGTCAAGCCACTTGGCTGCCAGAATGCCCTGCTTCAGCACAGACCAGAAAGGCATTGTGATAAGCGTATCCCCGGTATAGTCAGGGGTTAATGGGAGTCGTCCCCGTCCCCCCAGTATACGGCCAGAACCATGGACCCGGTACTTGTGGTTCGGACTCTCTCCAACCAGCCATAATGTTGTGAGAGTGAAATTATGTCTAAGTCCAGCTTTGGTACATTAGAAGCAACTCTGAAACTTAACCTAAGCGTTTTTCGAAGCTACTTTTTGGCTAACTTCTTATAGGAAGGTCTAGGAGCTCTGAAAATGAACGTGCGCGTCTTTCACTCTTCCCGAGGGACTTAGAAGAATTTTGTGATATTTTTTATTAAATGGTGTATAAGGGTATATATATAAATATATTTTATGCACTGTATATGAGCTGGCGATTTCTAAGTCTGTGGTTCCGAGAGGGGGTAACCAGGCTCACTAATAAAGGTCAAGCCACTTGGCTGCCAGAATGCCGTGCTTCAGCACAGACCAGAAAGGCATTGTGATAAGCGTATCCCCGGTATAGTCAGGGGTTAATGGGAGTCGTCCCCGCCCCCCCAGTATACGGCCAGAACCATGGACCCGGTACTTGTGGTTCGGACTGTCTCCAACCAGCCATAATGTTGTGAGAGTGAAATTATGTCTAAGTCCAGCTTTGGTACATTAGAAGCAACTCTGAAACTTAACCTAAGCGTTTTTCGAAGCTACTTTTTGGCTAACTTCTTATAGGAAGGTCTAGGAGCTCTGAAAATGAACGTGCGCGTCTTTCACTCTTCCCGAGGGACTTAGAAGAATTTTGTGATATTTTTTATTAAATGGTGTATAAGGGTATATATATAAATATATTTTATGCACTGTATATGAGCTGGCGATTTCTAAGTCTGTGGTTCCGAGAGGGGGTAACCAGGCTCACTAATAAAGGTCAAGCCACTTGGCTGCCAGAATGCCGTGCTTCAGCACAGACCAGAAAGGCATTGTGATAAGCGTATCCCCGGTATAGTCAGGGGTTAATGGGAGTCGTCCCCGCCCCCCCAGTATACGGCCAGAACAATGGACCCGGTACTTGTGGTTCGGACTGTCTCCAACCAGCCATAATGTTGTGAGAGTGAAATTATGTCTAAGTCCAGCTTTGGTACATTAGAAGCAACTCTGAAACTTAACCTAAGCGTTTTTCGAAGCTACTTTTTGGCTAACTTCTTATAGGAAGGTCTAGGAGCTCTGAAAATGAACGTGCGCGTCTTTCACTCTTCCCGAGGGACTTAGAAGAATTTTGTGATATTTTTTATTAAAATGGTGTATAAGGGTATATATATAAATATATTTTATGCACTGTATATGAGCTGGCGATTTCTAAGTCTGTGGTTCCGAGAGGGGGTAACCAGGCTCACTAATAAAGGTCAAGCCACTTGGCTGCCAGAATGCCCTGCTTCAGCACAGACCAGAAAGGCATTGTGATAAGCGTATCCCCGGTATAGTCAGGGGTTAATGGGAGTCGTCCCCGTCCCCCCAGTATACGGCCAGAACCATGGACCCGGTACTTGTGGTTCGGACTGTCTCCAACCAGCCATAATGTTGTGAGAGTGAAATTATGTCTAAGTCCAGCTTTGGTACATTAGAAGCAACTCTGAAACTTAACCTAAGCGTTTTTCGAAGCTACTTTTTGGCTAACTTCTTATAGGAAGGTCTAGGAGCTCTGAAAATGAACGTGCGCGTCTTTCACTCTTCCCGAGGGACTTAGAAGAATTTTGTGATATTTTTTATTAAATGGTGTATAAGGGTATATATATAAATATATTTTATGCACTGTATATGAGCTGGCGATTTCTAAGTCTGTGGTTCCGAGAGGGGGTAACCAGGCTCACTAATAAAGGTCAAGCCACTTGGCTGCCAGAATGCCGTGCTTCAGCACAGACCAGAAAGGCATTGTGATAAGCGTATCCCCGGTATAGTCAGGGGTTAATGGGAGTCGTCCCCGCCCCCCCAGTATACGGCCAGAACCATGGACCCGGTACTTGTGGTTCGGACTGTCTCCAACCAGCCATAATGTTGTGAGAGTGAAATTATGTCTAAGTCCAGCTTTGGTACATTAGAAGCAACTCTGAAACTTAACCTAAGCGTTTTTCGAAGCTACTTTTTGGCTAACTTCTTATAGGAAGGTCTAGGAGCTCTGAAAATGAACGTGCGCGTCTTTCACTCTTCCCGAGGGACTTAGAAGAATTTTGTGATATTTTTTATTAAAATGGTGTATAAGGGTATATATATAAATATATTTTATGCACTGTATATGAGCTGGCGATTTCTAAGTCTGTGGTTCCGAGAGGGGGTAACCAGGCTCACTAATAAAGGTCAAGCCACTTGGCTGCCAGAATGCCCTGCTTCAGCACAGACCAGAAAGGCATTGTGATAAGCGTATCCCCGGTATAGTCAGGGGTTAATGGGAGTCGTCCCCGTCCCCCCAGTATACGGCCAGAACCATGGACCCGGTACTTGTGGTTCGGACTGTCTCCAACCAGCCATAATGTTGTGAGAGTGAAATTATGTCTAAGTCCATCTTTGGTACATTAGAAGCAACTCTGAAACTTAACCTAAGCGTTTTTCGAAGCTACTTTTTGGCTAACTTCTTATAGGAAGGTCTAGGAGCTCTGAAAATGAACGTGCGCGTCTTTCACTCTTCCCGAGGGACTTAGAAGAATTTTGTGATATTTTTTATTAAAATGGTGTATAAGGGTATATATATAAATATATTTTATGCACTGTATATGAGCTGGCGATTTCTAAGTCTGTGGTTCCGAGAGGGGGTAACCAGGCTCACTAATAAAGGTCAAGCCACTTGGCTGCCAGAATGCCCTGCTTCAGCACAGACCAGAAAGGCATTGTGATAAGCGTATCCCCGGTATAGTCAGGGGTTAATGGGAGTCGTCCCCGTCCCCCCAGTATACGGCCAGAACCATGGACCCGGTACTTGTGGTTCGGACTGTCTCCAACCAGCCATAATGTTGTGAGAGTGAAATTATGTCTAAGTCCAGCTTTGGTACATTAGAAGCAACTCTGAAACTTAACCTAAGCGTTTTTCGAAGCTACTTTTTGGCTAACTTCTTATAGGAAGGTCTAGGAGCTCTGAAAATGAACGTTCGCGTCTTTCACTCTTCCCGAGGGACTTAGAAGAATTTTGTGATATTTTTTATTAAAATGGTGTATAAGGGTATATATATAAATATATTTTATGCACTGTATATGAGCTGGCGATTTCTAAGTCTGTGGTTCCGAGAGGGGGTAACCAGGCTCACTAATAAAGGTCAAGCCACTTGGCTGCCAGAATGCCCTGCTTCAGCACAGACCAGAAAGGCATTGTGATAAGCGTATCCCCGGTATAGTCAGGGGTTAATGGGAGTCGTCCCCGTCCCCCCAGTATACGGCCAGAACCATGGACCCGGTATTTGTGGTTCAGACTCTCTCCAACCAGCCATAATGTTGTGAGAGTGAAATTATGTCTAAGTCCAGCTTTGGTACATTAGAAGCAACTCTGAAACTTAACCTAAGCGTTTTTCGAAGCTACTTTTTGGCTAACTTCTTATAGGAAGGTCTAGGAGCTCTGAAAATGAACGTGCGCGTCTTTCACTCTTCCCGAGGGACTTAGAAGAATTTTGTGATATTTTTTATTAAAATGGTGTATAAGGGTATATATATAAATATATTTTATGCACTGTATATGAGCTGGCGATTTCTAAGTCTGTGGTTCCGAGAGGGGGTAACCAGGCTCACTAATAAAGGTCAAGCCACTTGGCTGCCAGAATGCCCTGCTTCAGCACAGACCAGAAAGGCATTGTGATAAGCGTATCCCCGGTATAGTCAGGGGTTAATGGGAGTCGTCCCCGTCCCCCCAGTATACGGCCAGAACCATGGACCCGGTACTTGTGGTTCGGACTGTCTCCAACCAGCCATAATGTTGTGAGAGTGAAATTATGTCTAAGTCCAGCTTTGGTACATTAGAAGCAACTCTGAAACTTAACCTAAGCGTTTTTCGAAGCTACTTTTTGGCTAACTTCTTATAGGAAGGTCTAGGAGCTCTGAAAATGAACGTGCGCGTCTTTCACTCTTCCCGAGGGACTTAGAAGAATTTTGTGATATTTTTTATTAAATGGTGTATAAGGGTATATATATAAATATATTTTATGCACTGTATATGAGCTGGCGATTTCTAAGTCTGTGGTTCCGAGAGGGGGTAACCAGGCTCACTAATAAAGGTCAAGCCACTTGGCTGCCAGAATGCCGTGCTTCAGCACAGACCAGAAAGGCATTGTGATAAGCGTATCCCCGGTATAGTCAGGGGTTAATGGGAGTCGTCCCCGCCCCCCCAGTATACGGCCAGAACCATGGACCCGGTACTTGTGGTTCGGACTGTCTCCAACCAGCCATAATGTTGTGAGAGTGAAATTATGTCTAAGTCCAGCTTTGGTACATTAGAAGCAACTCTGAAACTTAACCTAAGCGTTTTTCGAAGCTACTTTTTGGCTAACTTCTTATAGGAAGGTCTAGGAGCTCTGAAAATGAACGTGCGCGTCTTTCACTCTTCCCGAGGGACTTAGAAGAATTTTGTGATATTTTTTATTAAAATGGTGTATAAGGGTATATATATAAATATATTTTATGCACTGTATATGAGCTGGCGATTTCTAAGTCTGTGGTTCCGAGAGGGGGTAACCAGGCTCACTAATAAAGGTCAAGCCACTTGGCTGCCAGAATGCCCTGCTTCAGCACAGACCAGAAAGGCATTGTGATAAGCGTATCCCCGGTATAGTCAGGGGTTAATGGGAGTCGTCCCCGTCCCCCCAGTATACGGCCAGAACCATGGACCCGGTATTTGTGGTTCGGACTCTCTCCAACCAGCCATAATGTTGTGAGAGTGAAATTATGTCTAAGTCCAGCTTTGGTACATTAGAAGCAACTCTGAAACTTAACCTAAGCGTTTTTCGAAGCTACTTTTTGGCTAACTTCTTATAGCAAGGTCTAGGAGCTCTGAAAATGAACGTGCGCGTCTTTCACTCTTCCCGAGGGACTTAGAAGAATTTTGTGATATTTTTTATTAAAATGGTGTATAAGGGTATATATATAAATATATTTTATGCACTGTATATGAGCTGGCGATTTCTAAGTCTGTGGTTCCGAGAGGGGGTAACCAGGCTCACTAAAAAAGGTCAAGCCACTTGGTTGCCAGAATGCCCTGCTTCAGCACAGACCAGAAAGGCATTGTGATAAGCGTATCCCCGGTATAGTCAGGGGTTAATGGGAGTCGTCCCCGTCCCCCCAGTATACGGCCAGAACCATGGACCCGGTACTTGTGGTTCGGACTGTCTCCAACCAGCCATAATGTTGTGAGAGTGAAATTATGTCTAAGTCCAGCTTTGGTACATTAGAAGCAACTCTGAAACTTAACCTAAGCGTTTTTCGAAGCTACTTTTTGGCTAACTTCTTATAGGAAGGTCTAGGAGCTCTGAAAATGAACGTTCGCGTCTTTCACTCTTCCCGAGGGACTTAGAAGAATTTTGTGATATTTTTTATTAAATGGTGTATAAGGGTATATATATATAAATATATTTTATGCACTGTATATGAGCTGGCGATTTCTAAGTCTGTGGTTCCGAGAGGGGGTAACCAGGCTCACTAATAAAGGTCAAGCCACTTGGCTGCCAGAATGCCCTGCTTCAGCACAGACCAGAAAGGCATTGTGATAAGCGTATCCCCGGTATAGTCAGGGATTAATGGGAGTCGTCCCCGTCCCCCCAGTATACGGCCAGAACCATGGACCCGGTACTTGTGGTTCGGACTCTCTCCAACCAGCCATAATGTTGTGAGAGTGAAATTATGTCTAAGTCCAGCTTTGGTACATTAGAAGCAACTCTGAAACTTAACCTAAGCGTTTTTCGAAGCTACTTTTTGGCTAACTTCTTATAGGAAGGTCTAGGAGCTCTGAAAATGAACGTGCGCGTCTTTCACTCTTCCCGAGGGACTTAGAAGAATTTTGTGATATTTTTTATTAAATGGTGTATAAGGGTATATATATAAATATATTTTATGCACTGTATATGAGCTGGCGATTTCTAAGTCTGTGGTTCCGAGAGGGGGTAACCAGGCTCACTAATAAAGGTCAAGCCACTTGGCTGCCAGAATGCCCTGCTTCAGCACAGACCAGAAAGGCATTGTGATAAGCGTATCCCCGGTATAGTCAGGGGTTAATGGGAGTCGTCCCCGTCCCCCCAGTATACGGCCAGAACCATGGACCCGGTACTTGTGGTTCGGACTCTCTCCAACCAGCCATAATGTTGTGAGAGTGAAATTATGTCTAAGTCCAGCTTTGGTACATTAGAAGCAACTCTGAAACTTAACCTAAGCGTTTTTCGAAGCTACTTTTTGGCTAACTTCTTATAGGAAGGTCTAGGAGCTCTGAAAATGAACGTGCGCGTCTTTCACTCTTCCCGAGGGACTTAGAAGAATTTTGTGATATTTTTTATTAAATGGTGTATAAGGGTATATATATAAATATATTTTATGCACTGTATATGAGCTGGCGATTTCTAAGTCTGTGGTTCCGAGAGGGGGTAACCAGGCTCACTAATAAAGGTCAAGCCACTTGGCTGCCAGAATGCCGTGCTTCAGCACAGACCAGAAAGGCATTGTGATAAGCGTATCCCCGGTATAGTCAGGGGTTAATGGGAGTCGTCCCCGCCCCCCCAGTATACGGCCAGAACCATGGACCCGGTACTTGTGGTTCGGACTGTCTCCAACCAGCCATAATGTTGTGAGAGTGAAATTATGTCTAAGTCCAGCTTTGGTACATTAGAAGCAACTCTGAAACTTAACCTAAGCGTTTTTCGAAGCTACTTTTTGGCTAACTTCTTATAGGAAGGTCTAGGAGCTCTGAAAATGAACGTGCGCGTCTTTCACTCTTCCCGAGGGACTTAGAAGAATTTTGTGATATTTTTTATTAAATGGTGTATAAGGGTATATATATAAATATATTTTATGCACTGTATATGAGCTGGCGATTTCTAAGTCTGTGGTTCCGAGAGGGGGTAACCAGGCTCACTAATAAAGGTCAAGCCACTTGGCTGCCAGAATGCCCTGCTTCAGCACAGACCAGAAAGGCATTGTGATAAGCGTATCCCCGGTATAGTCAGGGGTTAATGGGAGTCGTCCCCGTCCCCCCAGTATACGGCCAGAACCATGGACCCGTTATTTGTGGTTCGGACTCTCTCCAACCAGCCATAATGTTGTGAGAGTGAAATTATGTCTAAGTCCAGCTTTGGTACATTAGAAGCAACTCTGAAACTTAACCTAAGCGTTTTTCGAAGCTACTTTTTGGCTAACTTCTTATAGCAAGGTCTAGGAGCTCTGAAAATGAACGTGCGCGTCTTTCACTCTTCCCGAGGGACTTAGAAGAATTTTGTGATATTTTTTATTAAATGGTGTATAAGGGTATATATATAAATATATTTTATGCACTGTATATGAGCTGGCGATTTCTAAGTCTGTGGTTCCGAGAGGGGGTAACCAGGCTCACTAATAAAGGTCAAGCCACTTGGCTGCCAGAATGCCCTGCTTCAGCACAGACCAGAAAGGCATTGTGATAAGCGTATCCCCGGTATAGTCAGGGGTTAATGGGAGTCGTCCCCGTCCCCCCAGTATACGGCCAGAACCATGGACCCGGTACTTGTGGTTCGGACTCTCTCCAACCAGCCATAATGTTGTGAGAGTGAAATTATGTCTAAGTCCAGCTTTGGTACATTAGAAGCAACTCTGAAACTTAACCTAAGCGTTTTTCGAAGCTACTTTTTGGCTAACTTCTTATAGGAAGGTCTAGGAGCTCTGAAAATGAACGTTCGCGTCTTTCACTCTTCCCGAGGGACTTAGAAGAATTTTGTGATATTTTTTATTAAAATGGTGTATAAGGGTATATATATAAATATATTTTATGCACTGTATATGAGCTGGCGATTTCTAAGTCTGTGGTTCCGAGAGGGGGTAACCAGGCTCACTAATAAAGGTCAAGCCACTTGGCTGCCAGAATGCCCTGCTTCAGCACAGACCAGAAAGGCATTGTGATAAGCGTATCCCCGGTATAGTCAGGGGTTAATGGGAGTCGTCCCCGTCCCCCCAGTATACGGCCAGAACCATGGACCCGGTATTTGTGGTTCGGACTCTCTCCAACCAGCCATAATGTTGTGAGAGTGAAATTATGTCTAAGTCCAGCTTTGGTACATTAGAAGCAACTCTGAAACTTAACCTAAGCGTTTTTCGAAGCTACTTTTTGGCTAACTTCTTATAGGAAGGTCTAGGAGCTCTGAAAATGAACGTGCGCGTCTTTCACTCTTCCCGAGGGACTTAGAAGAATTTTGTGATATTTTTTATTAAAATGGTGTATAAGGGTATATATATAAATATATTTTATGCACTGTATATGAGCTGGCGATTTCTAAGTCTGTGGTTCCGAGAGGGGGTAACCAGGCTCACTAATAAAGGTCAAGCCACTTGGCTGCCAGAATGCCCTGCTTCAGCACAGACCAGAAAGGCATTGTGATAAGCGTATCCCCGGTATAGTCAGGGGTTAATGGGAGTCGTCCCCGTCCCCCCAGTATACGGCCAGAACCATGGACCCGGTACTTGTGGTTCGGACTGTCTCCAACCAGCCATAATGTTGTGAGAGTGAAATTATGTCTAAGTCCAGCTTTGGTACATTAGAAGCAACTCTGAAACTTAACCTAAGCGTTTTTCGAAGCTACTTTTTGGCTAACTTCTTATAGGAAGGTCTAGGAGCTCTGAAAATGAACGTGCGCGTCTTTCACTCTTCCCGAGGGACTTAGAAGAATTTTGTGATATTTTTTATTAAATGGTGTATAAGGGTATATATATAAATATATTTTATGCACTGTATATGAGCTGGCGATTTCTAAGTCTGTGGTTCCGAGAGGGGGTAACCAGGCTCACTAATAAAGGTCAAGCCACTTGGCTGCCAGAATGCCCTGCTTCAGCACAGACCAGAAAGGCATTGTGATAAGCGTATCCCCGGTATAGTCAGGGGTTAATGGGAGTCGTCCCCGTCCCCCCAGTATACGGCCAGAACCATGGACCCGTTATTTGTGGTTCGGACTCTCTAAAACCAGCCATAATGTTGTGAGAGTGAAATTATGTCTAAGTCCAGCTTTGGTACATTAGAAGCAACTCTGAAACTTAACCTAAGCGTTTTTCGAAGCTACTTTTTGGCTAACTTCTTATAGCAAGGTCTAGGAGCTCTGAAAATGAACGTGCGCGTCTTTCACTCTTCCCGAGGGACTTAGAAGAATTTTGTGATATTTTTTATTAAATGGTGTATAAGGGTATATATATAAATATATTTTATGCACTGTATATGAGCTGGCGATTTCTAAGTCTGTGGTTCCGAGAGGGGGTAACCAGGCTCACTAATAAAGGTCAAGCCACTTGGCTGCCAGAATGCCCTGCTTCAGCACAGACCAGAAAGGCATTGTGATAAGCGTATCCCCGGTATAGTCAGGGGTTAATGGGAGTCGTCCCCGTCCCCCCAGTATACGGCCAGAACCATGGACCCGGTACTTGTGGTTCGGACTCTCTCCAACCAGCCATAATGTTGTGAGAGTGAAATTATGTCTAAGTCCAGCTTTGGTACATTAGAAGCAACTCTGAAACTTAACCTAAGCGTTTTTCGAAGCTACTTTTTGGCTAACTTCTTATAGGAAGGTCTAGGAGCTCTGAAAATGAACGTTCGCGTCTTTCACTCTTCCCGAGGGACTTAGAAGAATTTTGTGATATTTTTTATTAAAATGGTGTATAAGGGTATATATATAAATATATTTTATGCACTGTATATGAGCTGGCGATTTCTAAGTCTGTGGTTCCGAGAGGGGGTAACCAGGCTCACTAATAAAGGTCAAGCCACTTGGCTGCCAGAATGCCCTGCTTCAGCACAGACCAGAAAGGCATTGTGATAAGCGTATCCCCGGTATAGTCAGGGGTTAATGGGAGTCGTCCCCGTCCCCCCAGTATACGGCCAGAACCATGGACCCGGTATTTGTGGTTCGGACTCTCTCCAACCAGCCATAATGTTGTGAGAGTGAAATTATGTCTAAGTCCAGCTTTGGTACATTAGAAGCAACTCTGAAACTTAACCTAAGCGTTTTTCGAAGCTACTTTTTGGCTAACTTCTTATAGGAAGGTCTAGGAGCTCTGAAAATGAACGTGCGCGTCTTTCACTCTTCCCGATGGACTTAGAAGAATTTTGTGATATTTTTTATTAAAATGGTGTATAAGGGTATATATATAAATATATTTTATGCACTGTATATGAGCTGGCGATTTCTAAGTCTGTGGTTCCGAGAGGGGGTAACCAGGCTCACTAATAAAGGTCAAGCCACTTGGCTGCCAGAATGCCCTGCTTCAGCACAGACCAGAAAGGCATTGTGATAAGCGTATCCCCGGTATAGTCAGGGGTTAATGGGAGTCGTCCCCGTCCCCCCAGTATACGGCCAGAACCATGGACCCGGTACTTGTGGTTCGGACTGTCTCCAACCAGCCATAATGTTGTGAGAGTGAAATTATGTCTAAGTCCAGCTTTGGTACATTAGAAGCAACTCTGAAACTTAACCTAAGCGTTTTTCGAAGCTACTTTTTGGCTAACTTCTTATAGGAAGGTCTAGGAGCTCTGAAAATGAACGTGCGCGTCTTTCACTCTTCCCGAGGGACTTAGAAGAATTTTGTGATATTTTTTATTAAATGGTGTATAAGGGTATATATATAAATATATTTTATGCACTGTATATGAGCTGGCGATTTCTAAGTCTGTGGTTCCGAGAGGGGGTAACCAGGCTCACTAATAAAGGTCAAGCCACTTGGCTGCCAGAATGCCGTGCTTCAGCACAGACCAGAAAGGCATTGTGATAAGCGTATCCCCGGTATAGTCAGGGGTTAATGGGAGTCGTCCCCGCCCCCCCAGTATACGGCCAGAACCATGGACCCGGTACTTGTGGTTCGGACTGTCTCCAACCAGCCATAATGTTGTGAGAGTGAAATTATGTCTAAGTCCAGCTTTGGTACATTAGAAGCAACTCTGAAACTTAACCTAAGCGTTTTTCGAAGCTACTTTTTGGCTAACTTCTTATAGGAAGGTCTAGGAGCTCTGAAAATGAACGTGCGCGTCTTTCACTCTTCCCGAGGGACTTAGAAGAATTTTGTGATATTTTTTATTAAAATGGTGTATAAGGGTATATATATAAATATATTTTATGCACTGTATATGAGCTGGCGATTTCTAAGTCTGTGGTTCCGAGAGGGGGTAACCAGGCTCACTAATAAAGGTCAAGCCACTTGGCTGCCAGAATGCCCTGCTTCAGCACAGACCAGAAAGGCATTGTGATAAGCGTATCCCCGGTATAGTCAGGGGTTAATGGGAGTCGTCCCCGTCCCCCCAGTATACGGCCAGAACCATGGACCCGGTATTTGTGGTTCGGACTCTCTCCAACCAGCCATAATGTTGTGAGAGTGAAATTATGTCTAAGTCCAGCTTTGGTACATTAGAAGCAACTCTGAAACTTAACCTAAGCGTTTTTCGAAGCTACTTTTTGGCTAACTTCTTATAGCAAGGTCTAGGAGCTCTGAAAATGAACGTGCGCGTCTTTCACTCTTCCCGAGGGACTTAGAAGAATTTTGTGATATTTTTTATTAAAATGGTGTATAAGGGTATATATATAAATATATTTTATGCACTGTATATGAGCTGGCGATTTCTAAGTCTGTGGTTCCGAGAGGGGGTAACCAGGCTCACTAAAAAAGGTCAAGCCACTTGGTTGCCAGAATGCCCTGCTTCAGCACAGACCAGAAAGGCATTGTGATAAGCGTATCCCCGGTATAGTCAGGGGTTAATGGGAGTCGTCCCCGTCCCCCCAGTATACGGCCAGAACCATGGACCCGGTACTTGTGGTTCGGACTGTCTCCAACCAGCCATAATGTTGTGAGAGTGAAATTATGTCTAAGTCCAGCTTTGGTACATTAGAAGCAACTCTGAAACTTAACCTAAGCGTTTTTCGAAGCTACTTTTTGGCTAACTTCTTATAGGAAGGTCTAGGAGCTCTGAAAATGAACGTTCGCGTCTTTCACTCTTCCCGAGGGACTTAGAAGAATTTTGTGATATTTTTTATTAAATGGTGTATAAGGGTATATATATATAAATATATTTTATGCACTGTATATGAGCTGGCGATTTCTAAGTCTGTGGTTCCGAGAGGGGGTAACCAGGCTCACTAATAAAGGTCAAGCCACTTGGCTGCCAGAATGCCCTGCTTCAGCACAGACCAGAAAGGCATTGTGATAAGCGTATCCCCGGTATAGTCAGGGATTAATGGGAGTCGTCCCCGTCCCCCCAGTATACGGCCAGAACCATGGACCCGGTACTTGTGGTTCGGACTCTCTCCAACCAGCCATAATGTTGTGAGAGTGAAATTATGTCTAAGTCCAGCTTTGGTACATTAGAAGCAACTCTGAAACTTAACCTAAGCGTTTTTCGAAGCTACTTTTTGGCTAACTTCTTATAGGAAGGTCTAGGAGCTCTGAAAATGAACGTGCGCGTCTTTCACTCTTCCCGAGGGACTTAGAAGAATTTTGTGATATTTTTTATTAAATGGTGTATAAGGGTATATATATAAATATATTTTATGCACTGTATATGAGCTGGCGATTTCTAAGTCTGTGGTTCCGAGAGGGGGTAACCAGGCTCACTAATAAAGGTCAAGCCACTTGGCTGCCAGAATGCCCTGCTTCAGCACAGACCAGAAAGGCATTGTGATAAGCGTATCCCCGGTATAGTCAGGGGTTAATGGGAGTCGTCCCCGTCCCCCCAGTATACGGCCAGAACCATGGACCCGGTACTTGTGGTTCGGACTCTCTCCAACCAGCCATAATGTTGTGAGAGTGAAATTATGTCTAAGTCCAGCTTTGGTACATTAGAAGCAACTCTGAAACTTAACCTAAGCGTTTTTCGAAGCTACTTTTTGGCTAACTTCTTATAGGAAGGTCTAGGAGCTCTGAAAATGAACGTGCGCGTCTTTCACTCTTCCCGAGGGACTTAGAAGAATTTTGTGATATTTTTTATTAAATGGTGTATAAGGGTATATATATAAATATATTTTATGCACTGTATATGAGCTGGCGATTTCTAAGTCTGTGGTTCCGAGAGGGGGTAACCAGGCTCACTAATAAAGGTCAAGCCACTTGGCTGCCAGAATGCCGTGCTTCAGCACAGACCAGAAAGGCATTGTGATAAGCGTATCCCCGGTATAGTCAGGGGTTAATGGGAGTCGTCCCCGCCCCCCCAGTATACGGCCAGAACCATGGACCCGGTACTTGTGGTTCGGACTGTCTCCAACCAGCCATAATGTTGTGAGAGTGAAATTATGTCTAAGTCCAGCTTTGGTACATTAGAAGCAACTCTGAAACTTAACCTAAGCGTTTTTCGAAGCTACTTTTTGGCTAACTTCTTATAGGAAGGTCTAGGAGCTCTGAAAATGAACGTGCGCGTCTTTCACTCTTCCCGAGGGACTTAGAAGAATTTTGTGATATTTTTTATTAAATGGTGTATAAGGGTATATATATAAATATATTTTATGCACTGTATATGAGCTGGCGATTTCTAAGTCTGTGGTTCCGAGAGGGGGTAACCAGGCTCACTAATAAAGGTCAAGCCACTTGGCTGCCAGAATGCCCTGCTTCAGCACAGACCAGAAAGGCATTGTGATAAGCGTATCCCCGGTATAGTCAGGGGTTAATGGGAGTCGTCCCCGTCCCCCCAGTATACGGCCAGAACCATGGACCCGTTATTTGTGGTTCGGACTCTCTCCAACCAGCCATAATGTTGTGAGAGTGAAATTATGTCTAAGTCCAGCTTTGGTACATTAGAAGCAACTCTGAAACTTAACCTAAGCGTTTTTCGAAGCTACTTTTTGGCTAACTTCTTATAGCAAGGTCTAGGAGCTCTGAAAATGAACGTGCGCGTCTTTCACTCTTCCCGAGGGACTTAGAAGAATTTTGTGATATTTTTTATTAAATGGTGTATAAGGGTATATATATAAATATATTTTATGCACTGTATATGAGCTGGCGATTTCTAAGTCTGTGGTTCCGAGAGGGGGTAACCAGGCTCACTAATAAAGGTCAAGCCACTTGGCTGCCAGAATGCCCTGCTTCAGCACAGACCAGAAAGGCATTGTGATAAGCGTATCCCCGGTATAGTCAGGGGTTAATGGGAGTCGTCCCCGTCCCCCCAGTATACGGCCAGAACCATGGACCCGGTACTTGTGGTTCGGACTCTCTCCAACCAGCCATAATGTTGTGAGAGTGAAATTATGTCTAAGTCCAGCTTTGGTACATTAGAAGCAACTCTGAAACTTAACCTAAGCGTTTTTCGAAGCTACTTTTTGGCTAACTTCTTATAGGAAGGTCTAGGAGCTCTGAAAATGAACGTGCGCGTCTTTCACTCTTCCCGAGGGACTTAGAAGAATTTTGTGATATTTTTTATTAAATGGTGTATAAGGGTATATATATAAATATATTTTATGCACTGTATATGAGCTGGCGATTTCTAAGTCTGTGGTTCCGAGAGGGGGTAACCAGGCTCACTAATAAAGGTCAAGCCACTTGGCTGCCAGAATGCCGTGCTTCAGCACAGACCAGAAAGGCATTGTGATAAGCGTATCCCCGGTATAGTCAGGGGTTAATGGGAGTCGTCCCCGCCCCCCCAGTATACGGCCAGAACCATGGACCCGGTACTTGTGGTTTGGACTGTCTCCAACCAGCCATAATGTTGTGAGAGTGAAATTATGTCTAAGTCCAGCTTTGGTACATTAGAAGCAACTCTGAAACTTAACCTAAGCGTTTTTCGAAGCTACTTTTTGGCTAACTTCTTATAGGAAGGTCTAGGAGCTCTGAAAATGAACGTGCGCGTCTTTCACTCTTCCCGAGGGACTTAGAAGAATTTTGTGATATTTTTTATTAAAATGGTGTATAAGGGTATATATATAAATATATTTTATGCACTGTATATGAGCTGGCGATTTCTAAGTCTGTGGTTCCGAGAGGGGGTAACCAGGCTCACTAAAAAAGGTCAAGCCACTTGGTTGCCAGAATGCCCTGCTTCAGCACAGACCAGAAAGGCATTGTGATAAGCGTATCCCCGGTATAGTCAGGGGTTAATGGGAGTCGTCCCCGTCCCCCCAGTATACGGCCAGAACCATGGACCCGGTACTTGTGGTTCGGACTGTCTCCAACCAGCCATAATGTTGTGAGAGTGAAATTATGTCTAAGTCCAGCTTTGGTACATTAGAAGCAACTCTGAAACTTAACCTAAGCGTTTTTCGAAGCTACTTTTTGGCTAACTTCTTATAGGAAGGTCTAGGAGCTCTGAAAATGAACGTTCGCGTCTTTCACTCTTCCCGAGGGACTTAGAAGAATTTTGTGATATTTTTTATTAAATGGTGTATAAGGGTATATATATATAAATATATTTTATGCACTGTATATGAGCTGGCGATTTCTAAGTCTGTGGTTCCGAGAGGGGGTAACCAGGCTCACTAATAAAGGTCAAGCCACTTGGCTGCCAGAATGCCCTGCTTCAGCACAGACCAGAAAGGCATTGTGATAAGCGTATCCCCGGTATAGTCAGGGATTAATGGGAGTCGTCCCCGTCCCCCCAGTATACGGCCAGAACCATGGACCCGGTACTTGTGGTTCGGACTCTCTCCAACCAGCCATAATGTTGTGAGAGTGAAATTATGTCTAAGTCCAGCTTTGGTACATTAGAAGCAACTCTGAAACTTAACCTAAGCGTTTTTCGAAGCTACTTTTTGGCTAACTTCTTATAGGAAGGTCTAGGAGCTCTGAAAATGAACGTGCGCGTCTTTCACTCTTCCCGAGGGACTTAGAAGAATTTTGTGATATTTTTTATTAAATGGTGTATAAGGGTATATATATAAATATATTTTATGCACTGTATATGAGCTGGCGATTTCTAAGTCTGTGGTTCCGAGAGGGGGTAACCAGGCTCACTAATAAAGGTCAAGCCACTTGGCTGCCAGAATGCCCTGCTTCAGCACAGACCAGAAAGGCATTGTGATAAGCGTATCCCCGGTATAGTCAGGGGTTAATGGGAGTCGTCCCCGTCCCCCCAGTATACGGCCAGAACCATGGACCCGGTACTTGTGGTTCGGACTCTCTCCAACCAGCCATAATGTTGTGAGAGTGAAATTATGTCTAAGTCCAGCTTTGGTACATTAGAAGCAACTCTGAAACTTAACCTAAGCGTTTTTCGAAGCTACTTTTTGGCTAACTTCTTATAGGAAGGTCTAGGAGCTCTGAAAATGAACGTGCGCGTCTTTCACTCTTCCCGAGGGACTTAGAAGAATTTTGTGATATTTTTTATTAAATGGTGTATAAGGGTATATATATAAATATATTTTATGCACTGTATATGAGCTGGCGATTTCTAAGTCTGTGGTTCCGAGAGGGGGTAACCAGGCTCACTAATAAAGGTCAAGCCACTTGGCTGCCAGAATGCCGTGCTTCAGCACAGACCAGAAAGGCATTGTGATAAGCGTATCCCCGGTATAGTCAGGGGTTAATGGGAGTCGTCCCCGCCCCCCCAGTATACGGCCAGAACCATGGACCCGGTACTTGTGGTTCGGACTGTCTCCAACCAGCCATAATGTTGTGAGAGTGAAATTATGTCTAAGTCCAGCTTTGGTACATTAGAAGCAACTCTGAAACTTAACCTAAGCGTTTTTCGAAGCTACTTTTTGGCTAACTTCTTATAGGAAGGTCTAGGAGCTCTGAAAATGAACGTGCGCGTCTTTCACTCTTCCCGAGGGACTTAGAAGAATTTTGTGATATTTTTTATTAAATGGTGTATAAGGGTATATATATAAATATATTTTATGCACTGTATATGAGCTGGCGATTTCTAAGTCTGTGGTTCCGAGAGGGGGTAACCAGGCTCACTAATAAAGGTCAAGCCACTTGGCTGCCAGAATGCCCTGCTTCAGCACAGACCAGAAAGGCATTGTGATAAGCGTATCCCCGGTATAGTCAGGGGTTAATGGGAGTCGTCCCCGTCCCCCCAGTATACGGCCAGAACCATGGACCCGTTATTTGTGGTTCGGACTCTCTCCAACCAGCCATAATGTTGTGAGAGTGAAATTATGTCTAAGTCCAGCTTTGGTACATTAGAAGCAACTCTGAAACTTAACCTAAGCGTTTTTCGAAGCTACTTTTTGGCTAACTTCTTATAGCAAGGTCTAGGAGCTCTGAAAATGAACGTGCGCGTCTTTCACTCTTCCCGAGGGACTTAGAAGAATTTTGTGATATTTTTTATTAAATGGTGTATAAGGGTATATATATAAATATATTTTATGCACTGTATATGAGCTGGCGATTTCTAAGTCTGTGGTTCCGAGAGGGGGTAACCAGGCTCACTAATAAAGGTCAAGCCACTTGGCTGCCAGAATGCCCTGCTTCAGCACAGACCAGAAAGGCATTGTGATAAGCGTATCCCCGGTATAGTCAGGGGTTAATGGGAGTCGTCCCCGTCCCCCCAGTATACGGCCAGAACCATGGACCCGGTACTTGTGGTTCGGACTCTCTCCAACCAGCCATAATGTTGTGAGAGTGAAATTATGTCTAAGTCCAGCTTTGGTACATTAGAAGCAACTCTGAAACTTAACCTAAGCGTTTTTCGAAGCTACTTTTTGGCTAACTTCTTATAGGAAGGTCTAGGAGCTCTGAAAATGAACGTGCGCGTCTTTCACTCTTCCCGAGGGACTTAGAAGAATTTTGTGATATTTTTTATTAAATGGTGTATAAGGGTATATATATAAATATATTTTATGCACTGTATATGAGCTGGCGATTTCTAAGTCTGTGGTTCCGAGAGGGGGTAACCAGGCTCACTAATAAAGGTCAAGCCACTTGGCTGCCAGAATGCCGTGCTTCAGCACAGACCAGAAAGGCATTGTGATAAGCGTATCCCCGGTATAGTCAGGGGTTAATGGGAGTCGTCCCCGCCCCCCCAGTATACGGCCAGAACCATGGACCCGGTACTTGTGGTTTGGACTGTCTCCAACCAGCCATAATGTTGTGAGAGTGAAATTATGTCTAAGTCCAGCTTTGGTACATTAGAAGCAACTCTGAAACTTAACCTAAGCGTTTTTCGAAGCTACTTTTTGGCTAACTTCTTATAGGAAGGTCTAGGAGCTCTGAAAATGAACGTGCGCGTCTTTCACTCTTCCCGAGGGACTTAGAAGAATTTTGTGATATTTTTTATTAAAATGGTGTATAAGGGTATATATATAAATATATTTTATGCACTGTATATGAGCTGGCGATTTCTAAGTCTGTGGTTCCGAGAGGGGGTAACCAGGCTCACTAATAAAGGTCAAGCCACTTGGCTGCCAGAATGCCCTGCTTCAGCACAGACCAGAAAGGCATTGTGATAAGCGTATCCCCGGTATAGTCAGGGGTTAATGGGAGTCGTCCCCGTCCCCCCAGTATACGGCCAGAACCATGGACCCGTTATTTGTGGTTCGGACTCTCTCCAACCAGCCATAATGTTGTGAGAGTGAAATTATGTCTAAGTCCAGCTTTGGTACATTAGAAGCAACTCTGAAACTTAACCTAAGCGTTTTTCGAAGCTACTTTTTGGCTAACTTCTTATAGCAAGGTCTAGGAGCTCTGAAAATGAACGTGCGCGTCTTTCACTCTTCCCGAGGGACTTAGAAGAATTTTGTGATATTTTTTATTAAATGGTGTATAAGGGTATATATATAAATATATTTTATGCACTGTATATGAGCTGGCGATTTCTAAGTCTGTGGTTCCGAGAGGGGGTAACCAGGCTCACTAATAAAGGTCAAGCCACTTGGCTGCCAGAATGCCCTGCTTCAGCACAGACCAGAAAGGCATTGTGATAAGCGTATCCCCGGTATAGTCAGGGGTTAATGGGAGTCGTCCCCGTCCCCCCAGTATACGGCCAGAACCATGGACCCGGTACTTGTGGTTCGGACTCTCTCCAACCAGCCATAATGTTGTGAGAGTGAAATTATGTCTAAGTCCAGCTTTGGTACATTAGAAGCAACTCTGAAACTTAACCTAAGCGTTTTTCGAAGCTACTTTTTGGCTAACTTCTTATAGGAAGGTCTAGGAGCTCTGAAAATGAACGTGCGCGTCTTTCACTCTTCCCGAGGGACTTAGAAGAATTTTGTGATATTTTTTATTAAATGGTGTATAAGGGTATATATATAAATATATTTTATGCACTGTATATGAGCTGGCGATTTCTAAGTCTGTGGTTCCGAGAGGGGGTAACCAGGCTCACTAATAAAGGTCAAGCCACTTGGCTGCCAGAATGCCGTGCTTCAGCACAGACCAGAAAGGCATTGTGATAAGCGTATCCCCGGTATAGTCAGGGGTTAATGGGAGTCGTCCCCGCCCCCCCAGTATACGGCCAGAACCATGGACCCGGTACTTGTGGTTTGGACTGTCTCCAACCAGCCATAATGTTGTGAGAGTGAAATTATGTCTAAGTCCAGCTTTGGTACATTAGAAGCAACTCTGAAACTTAACCTAAGCGTTTTTCGAAGCTACTTTTTGGCTAACTTCTTATAGGAAGGTCTAGGAGCTCTGAAAATGAACGTGCGCGTCTTTCACTCTTCCCGAGGGACTTAGAAGAATTTTGTGATATTTTTTATTAAAATGGTGTATAAGGGTATATATATAAATATATTTTATGCACTGTATATGAGCTGGCGATTTCTAAGTCTGTGGTTCCGAGAGGGGGTAACCAGGCTCACTAATAAAGGTCAAGCCACTTGGCTGCCAGAATGCCCTGCTTCAGCACAGACCAGAAAGGCATTGTGATAAGCGTATCCCCGGTATAGTCAGGGGTTAATGGGAGTCGTCCCCGTCCCCCCAGTATACGGCCAGAACCATGGACCCGGTACTTGTGGTTCGGACTGTCTCCAACCAGCCATAATGTTGTGAGAGTGAAATTATGTCTAAGTCCAGCTTTGGTACATTAGAAGCAACTCTGAAACTTAACCTAAGCGTTTTTCGAAGCTACTTTTTGGCTAACTTCTTATAGGAAGGTCTAGGAGCTCTGAAAATGAACGTGCGCGTCTTTCACTCTTCCCGAGGGACTTAGAAGAATTTTGTGATATTTTTTATTAAATGGTGTATAAGGGTATATATATAAATATATTTTATGCACTGTATATGAGCTGGCGATTTCTAAGTCTGTGGTTCCGAGAGGGGGTAACCAGGCTCACTAATAAAGGTCAAGCCACTTGGCTGCCAGAATGCCGTGCTTCAGCACAGACCAGAAAGGCATTGTGATAAGCGTATCCCCGGTATAGTCAGGGGTTAATGGGAGTCGTCCCCGCCCCCCCAGTATACGGCCAGAACCATGGACCCGGTACTTGTGGTTCGGACTGTCTCCAACCAGCCATAATGTTGTGAGAGTGAAATTATGTCTAAGTCCAGCTTTGGTACATTAGAAGCAACTCTGAAACTTAACCTAAGCGTTTTTCGAAGCTACTTTTTGGCTAACTTCTTATAGGAAGGTCTAGGAGCTCTGAAAATGAACGTGCGCGTCTTTCACTCTTCCCGAGGGACTTAGAAGAATTTTGTGATATTTTTTATTAAAATGGTGTATAAGGGTATATATATAAATATATTTTATGCACTGTATATGAGCTGGCGATTTCTAAGTCTGTGGTTCCGAGAGGGGGTAACCAGGCTCACTAATAAAGGTCAAGCCACTTGGCTGCCAGAATGCCCTGCTTCAGCACAGACCAGAAAGGCATTGTAATAAGCGTATCCCCGGTATAGTCAGGGGTTAATGGGAGTCGTCCCCGTCCCCCCAGTATACGGCCAGAACCATGGACCCGGTACTTGTGGTTCGGACTGTCTCCAACCAGCCATAATGTTGTGAGAGTGAAATTATGTCTAAGTCCAGCTTTGGTACATTAGAAGCAACTCTGAAACTTAACCTAAGCGTTTTTCGAAGCTACTTTTTGGCTAACTTCTTATAGGAAGGTCTAGGAGCTCTGAAAATGAACGTGCGCGTCTTTCACTCTTCCCGAGGGACTTAGAAGAATTTTGTGATATTTTTTATTAAAATGGTGTATAAGGGTATATATATAAATATATTTTATGCACTGTATATGAGCTGGCGATTTCTAAGTCTGTGGTTCCGAGAGGGGGTAACCAGGCTCACTAATAAAGGTCAAGCCACTTGGCTGCCAGAATGCCCTGCTTCAGCACAGACCAGAAAGGCATTGTGATAAGCGTATCCCCGGTATAGTCAGGGGTTAATGGGAGTCGTCCCCGTCCCCCCAGTATACGGCCAGAACCATGGACCCGGTACTTGTGGTTCGGACTCTCTCCAACCAGCCATAATGTTGTGAGAGTGAAATTATGTCTAAGTCCAGCTTTGGTACATTAGAAGCAACTCTGAAACTTAACCTAAGCGTTTTTCGAAGCTACTTTTTGGCTAACTTCTTATAGGAAGGTCTAGGAGCTCTGAAAATGAACGTGCGCGTCTTTCACTCTTCCCGAGGGACTTAGAAGAATTTTGTGATATTTTTTTATTAAAATGGTGTATAAGGGTATATATATAAATATATTTTATGCACTGTATATGAGCTGGCGATTTCTAAGTCTGTGGTTCCGAGAGGGGGTAACCAGGCTCACTAATAAAGGTCAAGCCACTTGGCTGCCAGAATGCCCTGCTTCAGCACAGACCAGAAAGGCATTGTGATAAGCGTATCCCCGGTATAGTCAGGGGTTAATGGGAGTCGTCCCCGTCCCCCCAGTATACGGCCAGAACCATGGACCCGGTATTTGTGGTTCGTACTCTCTCCAACCAGCCATAATGTTGTGAGAGTGAAATTATGTCTAAGTCCAGCTTTGGTACATTAGAAGCAACTCTGAAACTTAACATAAGCGTTTTTCGAAGCTACTTTTTGGCTAACTTCTTATAGCAAGGTCTAGGAGCTCTGAAAATGAACGTGCGCGTCTTTCACTCTTCCCGAGGGACTTAGAAGAATTTTGTGATATTTTTTATTAAATGGTGTATAAGGGTATATATATATAAATATATTTTATGCACTGTATATGAGCTGGCGATTTCTAAGTCTGTGGTTCCGAGAGGGGGTAACCAGGCTCACTAATAAAGGTCAAGCCACTTGGCTGCCAGAATGCCCTGCTTCAGCACAGACCAGAAAGGCATTGTGATAAGCGTATCCCCGGTATAGTCAGGGGTTAATGGGAGTCGTCCCCGTCCCCCCAGTATACGGCCAGAACCATGGACCCGGTACTTGTGGTTCGGACTCTCTCCAACCAGCCATAATGTTGTGAGAGTGAAATTATGTCTAAGTCCAGCTTTGGTACATTAGAAGCAACTCTGAAACTTAACCTAAGCGTTTTTCGAAGCTACTTTTTGGCTAACTTCTTATAGGAAGGTCTAGGAGCTCTGAAAATGAACGTGCGCGTCTTTCACTCTTCCCGAGGGACTTAGAAGAATTTTGTGATATTTTTTATTAAATGGTGTATAAGGGTATATATATAAATATATTTTATGCACTGTATATGAGCTGGCGATTTCTAAGTCTGTGGTTCCGAGAGGGGGTAACCAGGCTCACTAATAAAGGTCAAGCCACTTGGCTGCCAGAATGCCGTGCTTCAGCACAGACCAGAAAGGCATTGTGATAAGCGTATCCCCGGTATAGTCAGGGGTTAATGGGAGTCGTCCCCGCCCCCCCAGTATACGGCCAGAACCATGGACCCGGTACTTGTGGTTCGGACTGTCTCCAACCAGCCATAATGTTGTGAGAGTGAAATTATGTCTAAGTCCAGCTTTGGTACATTAGAAGCAACTCTGAAACTTAACCTAAGCGTTTTTCGAAGCTACTTTTTGGCTAACTTCTTATAGGAAGGTCTAGGAGCTCTGAAAATGAACGTGCGCGTCTTTCACTCTTCCCGAGGGACTTAGAAGAATTTTGTGATATTTTTTATTAAAATGGTGTATAAGGGTATATATATAAATATATTTTATGCACTGTATATGAGCTGGCGATTTCTAAGTCTGTGGTTCCGAGAGGGGGTAACCAGGCTCACTAATAAAGGTCAAGCCACTTGGCTGCCAGAATGCCCTGCTTCAGCACAGACCAGAAAGGCATTGTGATAAGCGTATCCCCGGTATAGTCAGGGGTTAATGGGAGTCGTCCCCGTCCCCCCAGTATACGGCCAGAACCATGGACCCGGTATTTGTGGTTCGGACTCTCTCCAACCAGCCATAATGTTGTGAGAGTGAAATTATGTCTAAGTCCAGCTTTGGTACATTAGAAGCAACTCTGAAACTTAACATAAGCGTTTTTCGAAGCTACTTTTTGGCTAACTTCTTATAGGAAGGTCTAGGAGCTCTGAAAATGAACGTGCGCGTCTTTCACTCTTCCCGAGTGACTTAGAAGAATTTTGTGATATTTTTTATTAAATGGTGTATAAGGGTATATATATAAATATATTTTATGCACTGTATATGAGCTGGCGATTTCTAAGTCTGTGGTTCCGAGAGGGGGTAACCAGGCTCACTAATAAAGGTCAAGCCACTTGGCTGCCAGAATGCCCTGCTTCAGCACAGACCAGAAAGGCATTGTGATAAGCGTATCCCCGGTATAGTCAGGGGTTAATGGGAGTCGTCCCCGTCCCCCCAGTATACGGCCAGAACCATGGACCCGGTACTTGTGGTTCGGACTCTCTCCAACCAGCCATAATGTTGTGAGAGTGAAATTATGTCTAAGTCCAGCTTTGGTACATTAGAAGCAACTCTGAAACTTAACCTAAGCGTTTTTCGAAGCTACTTTTTGGCTAACTTCTTATAGGAAGGTCTAGGAGCTCTGAAAATGAACGTGCGCGTCTTTCACTCTTCCCGAGGGACTTAGAAGAATTTTGTGATATTTTTTTATTAAAATGGTGTATAAGGGTATATATATAAATATATTTTATGCACTGTATATGAGCTGGCTATTTCTAAGTCTGTGGTTCCGAGAGGGGGTAACCAGGCTCACTAATAAAGGTCAAGCCACTTGGCTGCCAGAATGCCCTGCTTCAGCACAGACCAGAAAGGCATTGTGATAAGCGTATCCCCGGTATAGTCAGGGGTTAATGGGAGTCGTCCCCGTCCCCCCAGTATACGGCCAGAACCATGGACCCGGTACTTGTGGTTCGGACTCTCTCCAACCTGCCATAATGTTGTGAGAGTGAAATTATGTCTAAGTCCAGCTTTGGTACATTAGAAGCAACTCTGAAACTTAACCTAAGCGTTTCTCGAAACTACTTTTTGGCTAACTTCTTATAGGAAGGTCTAGGAGCTCTGAAAATGAACGTGCGCGTCTTTCACTCTTCCCGAGGGACTTAGAAGAATTTTGTGATATTTTTTATTAAATGGTGTATAAGGGTATATATATAAATATATTTTATGCACTGTATATGAGCTGGCGATTTCTAAGTCTGTGGTTCCGAGAGGGGGTAACCAGGCTCACTAATAAAGGTCAAGCCACTTGGCTGCCAGAATGCCGTGCTTCAGCACAGACCAGAAAGGCATTGTGATAAGCGTATCCCCGGTATAGTCAGGGGTTAATGGGAGTCGTCCCCGTCCCCCCAGTATACGGCCAGAACCATGGACCCGGTACTTGTGGTTCGGACTGTCTCCAACAAGCCATAATGTTGTGAGAGTGAAATTATGTCTAAGTCCAGCTTTGGTACATTAGAAGCAACTCTGAAACTTAACCTAAGCGTTTTTCGAAGCTACCTTTTGGCTAACTTCTTATAGGAAGGTCTAGGAGCTCTGAAAATGAACGTGCGCGTCTTTCACTCTTCCCGAGGGACTTAGAAGAATTTTGTGATATTTTTTATTAAATGGTGTATAAGGGTATATATATAAATATATTTTATGCACTGTATATGAGCTGGCGATTTCTAAGTCTGTGGTTCCGAGAGGGGGTAACCAGGCTCACTAATAAAGGTCAAGCCACTTGGCTGCCAGAATGCCCTGCTTCAGCACAGACCAGAAAGGCATTGTGATAAGCGTATCCCCGGTATAGTCAGGGGTTAATGGGAGTCGTCCCCGTCCCCCCAGTATACGGCCAGAACCATGGACCCGGTACTTGTGGTTCGGACTGTCTCCAACCAGCCATAATGTTGTGAGAGTGAAATTATGTCTAAGTCCAGCTTTGGTACATTAGAAGCAACTCTGAAACTTAACCTAAGCGTTTTTCGAAGCTACTTTTTGGCTAACTTCTTATAGGAAGGTCTAGGAGCTCTGAAAATGAACGTTCGCGTCTTTCACTCTTCCCGAGGGACTTAGAAGAATTTTGTGATATTTTTTATTAAAATGGTGTATAAGGGTATATATATAAATATATTTTATGCACTGTATATGAGCTGGCGATTTCTAAGTCTGTGGTTCCGAGAGGGGGTAACCAGGCTCACTAATAAAGGTCAAGCCACTTGGCTGCCAGAATGCCCTGCTTCAGCACAGACCAGAAAGGCATTGTGATAAGCGTATCCCCGGTATAGTCAGGGGTTAATGGGAGTCGTCCCCGTCCCCCCAGTATACGGCCAGAACCATGGACCCGGTATTTGTGGTTCGGGCTCTCTCCAACCAGCCATAATGTTGTGAGAGTGAAATTATGTCTAAGTCCAGCTTTGGTACATTAGAAGCAACTCTGAAACTTAACATAAGCGTTTTTCGAAGCTACTTTTTGGCTAACTTCTTATAGGAAGGTCTAGGAGCTCTGAAAATGAACGTGCGCGTCTTTCACTCTTCCCGAGGGACTTAGAAGAATTTTGTGATATTTTTTTATTAAAATGGTGTATAAGGGTATATATATAAATATATTTTATGCACTGTATATGAGCTGGCGATTTCTAAGTCTGTGGTTCCGAGAGGGGGTAACCAGGCTCACTAATAAAGGTCAAGCCACTTGGCTGCCAGAATGCCCTGCTTCAGCACAGACCAGAAAGGCATTGTGATAAGCGTATCCCCGGTATAGTCAGGGGTTAATGGGAGTCGTCCCCGTCCCCCCAGTATACGGCCAGAACCATGGACCCGGTACTTGTGGTTCGGACTCTCTCCAACCAGCCATAATGTTGTGAGAGTGAAATTATGTCTAAGTCCAGCTTTGGTACATTAAAAGCAACTCTGAAACTTAACCTAAGCGTTTTTCGATACTACTTTTTGGCTAACTTCTTATAGGAAGGTCTAGGAGCTCTGAAAATGAACGTGCGCGTCTTTCACTCTTCCCGAGGGACTTAGAAGAATTTTGTGATATTTTTTATTAAATGGTGTATAAGGGTATATATATAAATATATTTTATGCACTGTATATGAGCTGGCGATTTCTAAGTCTGTGGTTCCGAGAGGGGGTAACCAGGCTCACTAATAAAGGTCAAGCCACTTGGCTGCCAGAATGCCGTGCTTCAGCACAGACCAGAAAGGCATTGAGATAAGCGTATCCCCGGTATAGTCAGGGGTTAATGGGAGTCGTCCCCGTCCCCCCAGTATACGGCCAGAACCATGGACCCGGTACTTGTGGTTCGGACTGTCTCCAACAAGCCATAATGTTGTGAGAGTGAAATTATGTCTAAGTCCAGCTTTGGTACATTAGAAGCAACTCTGAAACTTAACCTAAGCGTTTTTCGAAGCTACTTTTTGGCTAACTTCTTATAGGAAGGTCTAGGAGCTCTGAAAATGAACGTGCGCGTCTTTCATTCTTCCCGAGGGACTTAGAAGAATTTTGTGATATTTTTTATTAAATGGTGTATAAGGGTATATATATAAATATATTTTATGCACTGTATATGAGCTGGCGATTTCTAAGTCTGTGGTTCCGAGAGGGGGTAACCAGGCTCACTAATAAAGGTCAAGCCACTTGGCTGCCAGAATGCCCTGCTTCAGCACAGACCAGAAAGGCATTGTGATAAGCGTATCCCCGGTATAGTCAGGGGTTAATGGGAGTCGTCCCCGTCCCCCCAGTATACGGCCAGAACCATGGACCCGGTACTTGTGGTTCGGACTCTCTCCAACCTGCCATAATGTTGTGAGAGTGAAATTATGTCTAAGTCCAGCTTTGGTACATTAGAAGCAACTCTGAAACTTAACCTAAGCGTTTCTCGAAACTACTTTTTGGCTAACTTCTTATAGGAAGGTCTAGGAGCTCTGAAAATGAACGTGCGCGTCTTTCACTCTTCCCGAGGGACTTAGAAGAATTTTGTGATATTTTTTATTAAATGGTGTATAAGGGTATATATATAAATATATTTTATGCACTGTATATGAGCTGGCGATTTCTAAGTCTGTGGTTCCGAGAGGGGGTAACCAGGCTCACTAATAAAGGTCAAGCCACTTGGCTGCCAGAATGCCGTGCTTCAGCACAGACCAGAAAGGCATTGTGATAAGCGTATCCCCGGTATAGTCAGGGGTTAATGGGAGTCGTCCCCGTCCCCCCAGTATACGGCCAGAACCATGGACCCGGTACTTGTGGTTCGGACTGTCTCCAACAAGCCATAATGTTGTGAGAGTGAAATTATGTCTAAGTCCAGCTTTGGTACATTAGAAGCAACTCTGAAACTTAACCTAAGCGTTTTTCGAAGCTACTTTTTGGCTAACTTCTTATAGGAAGGTCTAGGAGCTCTGAAAATGAACGTGCGCGTCTTTCACTCTTCCCGAGGGACTTAGAAGAATTTTGTGATATTTTTTATTAAATGGTGTATAAGGGTATATATATAAATATATTTTATGCACTGTATATGAGCTGGCGATTTCTAAGTCTGTGGTTCCGAGAGGGGGTAACCAGGCTCACTAATAAAGGTCAAGCCACTTGGCTGCCAGAATGCCCTGCTTCAGCACAGACCAGAAAGGCATTGTGATAAGCGTATCCCCGGTATAGTCAGGGGTTAATGGGAGTCGTCCCCGTCCCCCCAGTATACGGCCAGAACCATGGACCCGGTACTTGTGGTTCGGACTGTCTCCAACCAGCCATAATGTTGTGAGAGTGAAATTATGTCTAAGTCCAGCTTTGGTACATTAGAAGCAACTCTGAAACTTAACCTAAGCGTTTTTCGAAGCTACTTTTTGGCTAACTTCTTATAGGAAGGTCTAGGAGCTCTGAAAATGAACGTTCGCGTCTTTCACTCTTCCCGAGGGACTTAGAAGAATTTTGTGATATTTTTTATTAAAATGGTGTATAAGGGTATATATATAAATATATTTTATGCACTGTATATGAGCTGGCGATTTCTAAGTCTGTGGTTCCGAGAGGGGGTAACCAGGCTCACTAATAAAGGTCAAGCCACTTGGCTGCCAGAATGCCCTGCTTCAGCACAGACCAGAAAGGCATTGTGATAAGCGTATCCCCGGTATAGTCAGGGGTTAATGGGAGTCGTCCCCGTCCCCCCAGTATACGGCCAGAACCATGGACCCGGTATTTGTGGTTCGGGCTCTCTCCAACCAGCCATAATGTTGTGAGAGTGAAATTATGTCTAAGTCCAGCTTTGGTACATTAGAAGCAACTCTGAAACTTAACATAAGCGTTTTTCGAAGCTACTTTTTGGCTAACTTCTTATAGGAAGGTCTAGGAGCTCTGAAAATGAACGTGCGCGTCTTTCACTCTTCCCGAGGGACTTAGAAGAATTTTGTGATATTTTTTTATTAAAATGGTGTATAAGGGTATATATATAAATATATTTTATGCACTGTATATGAGCTGGCGATTTCTAAGTCTGTGGTTCCGAGAGGGGGTAACCAGGCTCACTAATAAAGGTCAAGCCACTTGGCTGCCAGAATGCCCTGCTTCAGCACAGACCAGAAAGGCATTGTGATAAGCGTATCCCCGGTATAGTCAGGGGTTAATGGGAGTCGTCCCCGTCCCCCCAGTATACGGCCAGAACCATGGACCCGGTACTTGTGGTTCGGACTCTCTCCAACCAGCCATAATGTTGTGAGAGTGAAATTATGTCTAAGTCCAGCTTTGGTACATTAAAAGCAACTCTGAAACTTAACCTAAGCGTTTTTCGATACTACTTTTTGGCTAACTTCTTATAGGAAGGTCTAGGAGCTCTGAAAATGAACGTGCGCGTCTTTCACTCTTCCCGAGGGACTTAGAAGAATTTTGTGATATTTTTTATTAAATGGTGTATAAGGGTATATATATAAATATATTTTATGCACTGTATATGAGCTGGCGATTTCTAAGTCTGTGGTTCCGAGAGGGGGTAACCAGGCTCACTAATAAAGGTCAAGCCACTTGGCTGCCAGAATGCCCTGCTTCAGCACAGACCAGAAAGGCATTGAGATAAGCGTATCCCCGGTATAGTCAGGGGTTAATGGGAGTCGTCCCCGTCCCCCCAGTATACGGCCAGAACCATGGACCCGGTACTTGTGGTTCGGACTGTCTCCAACAAGCCATAATGTTGTGAGAGTGAAATTATGTCTAAGTCCAGCTTTGGTACATTAGAAGCAACTCTGAAACTTAACCTAAGCGTTTTTCGAAGCTACTTTTTGGCTAACTTCTTATAGGAAGGTCTAGGAGCTCTGAAAATGAACGTGCGCGTCTTTCACTCTTCCCGAGGGACTTAGAAGAATTTTGTGATATTTTTTTATTAAAATGGTGTATAAGGGTATATATATAAATATATTTTATGCACTGTATATGAGCTGGCGATTTCTAAGTCTGTGGTTCCGAGAGGGGGTAACCAGGCTCACTAATAAAGGTCAAGCCACTTGGCTGCCAGAATGCCCTGCTTCAGCACAGACCAGAAAGGCATTGTGATAAGCGTATCCCCGGTATAGTCAGGGGTTAATGGGAGTCGTCCCCGTCCCCCCAGTATACGGCCAGAACCATGGACCCGGTACTTGTGGTTCGGACTCTCTCCAACCAGCCATAATGTTGTGAGAGTGAAATTATGTCTAAGTCCAGCTTTGGTACATTAAAAGCAACTCTGAAACTTAACCTAAGCGTTTTTCGATACTACTTTTTGGCTAACTTCTTATAGGAAGGTCTAGGAGCTCTGAAAATGAACGTGCGCGTCTTTCACTCTTCCCGAGGGACTTAGAAGAATTTTGTGATATTTTTTATTAAATGGTGTATAAGGGTATATATATAAATATATTTTATGCACTGTATATGAGCTGGCGATTTCTAAGTCTGTGGTTCCGAGAGGGGGTAACCAGGCTCACTAATAAAGGTCAAGCCACTTGGCTGCCAGAATGCCCTGCTTCAGCACAGACCAGAAAGGCATTGAGATAAGCGTATCCCCGGTATAGTCAGGGGTTAATGGGAGTCGTCCCCGTCCCCCCAGTATACGGCCAGAACCATGGACCCGGTACTTGTGGTTCGGACTGTCTCCAACAAGCCATAATGTTGTGAGAGTGAAATTATGTCTAAGTCCAGCTTTGGTACATTAGAAGCAACTCTGAAACTTAACCTAAGCGTTTTTCGAAGCTACTTTTTGGCTAACTTCTTATAGGAAGGTCTAGGAGCTCTGAAAATGAACGTGCGCGTCTTTCATTCTTCCCGAGGGACTTAGAAGAATTTTGTGATATTTTTTATTAAATGGTGTATAAGGGTATATATATAAATATATTTTATGCACTGTATATGAGCTGGCGATTTCTAAGTCTGTGGTTCCGAGAGGGGGTAACCAGGCTCACTAATAAAGGTCAAGCCACTTGGCTGCCAGAATGCCCTGCTTCAGCACAGACCAGAAAGGCATTGTGATAAGCGTATCCCCGGTATAGTCAGGGGTTAATGGGAGTCGTCCCCGTCCCCCCAGTATACGGCCAGAACCATGGACCCGGTACTTGTGGTTCGGACTCTCTCCAACCAGCCATAATGTTGTGAGAGTGAAATTATGTCTAAGTCCAGCTTTGGTACATTAAAAGCAACTCTGAAACTTAACCTAAGCGTTTTTCGAAACTACTTTTTGGCTAACTTCTTATAGGAAGGTCTAGGAGCTCTGAAAATGAACGTGCGCGTCTTTCACTCTTCCCGAGGGACTTAGAAGAATTTTGTGATATTTTTTATTAAATGGTGTATAAGGGTATATATATAAATATATTTTATGCACTGTATATGAGCTGGCGATTTCTAAGTCTGTGGTTCCGAGAGGGGGTAACCAGGCTCACTAATAAAGGTCAAGCCACTTGGCTGCCAGAATGCCGTGCTTCAGCACAGACCAGAAAGGCATTGTGATAAGCGTATCCCCGGTATAGTCAGGGGTTAATGGAGTCGTCCCCGTCCCCCCAGTATACGGCCAGAACCATGGACCCGGTACTTGTGGTTCGGACTGTCTCCAACCAGCCATAATGTTGTGAGAGTGAAATTATGTCTAAGTCCAGCTTTGGTACATTAGAAGCAACTCTGAAACTTAACCTAAGCGTTTTTCGAAGCTACTTTTTGGCTAACTTCTTATAGGAAGGTCTAGGAGCTCTGAAAATGAACGTGCGCGTCTTTCATTCTTCCCGAGGGACTTAGAAGAATTTTGTGATATTTTTTATTAAATGGTGTATAAGGGTATATATATAAATATATTTTATGCACTGTATATGAGCTGGCGATTTCTAAGTCTGTGGTTCCGAGAGGGGGTAACCAGGCTCACTAATAAAGGTCAAGCCACTTGGCTGCCAGAATGCCCTGCTTCAGCACAGACCAGAAAGGCATTGTGATAAGCGTATCCCCGGTATAGTCAGGGGTTAATGGGAGTCGTCCCCGTCCCCCCAGTATACGGCCAGAACCATGGACCCGGTACTTGTGGTTCGGACTCTCTCCAACCAGCCATAATGTTGTGAGAGTGAAATTATGTCTAAGTCCAGCTTTGGTACATTAAAAGCAACTCTGAAACTTAACCTAAGCGTTTTTCGAAACTACTTTTTGGCTAACTTCTTATAGGAAGGTCTAGGAGCTCTGAAAATGAACGTGCGCGTCTTTCACTCTTCCCGAGGGACTTAGAAGAATTTTGTGATATTTTTTATTAAATGGTGTATAAGGGTATATATATAAATATATTTTATGCACTGTATATGAGCTGGCGATTTCTAAGTCTGTGGTTCCGAGAGGGGGTAACCAGGCTCACTAATAAAGGTCAAGCCACTTGGCTGCCAGAATGCCGTGCTTCAGCACAGACCAGAGAGGCATTGTGATAAGCGTATCCCCGGTATAGTCAGGGGTTAATGGGAGTCGTCCCCGTCCCCCCAGTATACGGCCAGAACCATGGACCCGGTACTTGTGGTTCGGACTGTCTCCAACCAGCCATAATGTTGTGAGAGTGAAATTATGTCTAAGTCCAGCTTTGGTACATTAGAAGCAACTCTGAAACTTAACCTAAGCGTTTTTCGAAGCTACTTTTTGGCTAACTTCTTATAGGAAGGTCTAGGAGCTCTGAAAATGAACGTGCACGTCTTTCACTCTTCCCGAGGGACTTAGAAGAATTTTGTGATATTTTTTATTAAATGGTGTATAAGGGTATATATATAAATATATTTTATGCACTGTATATGAGCTGGCGATTTCTAAGTCTGTGGTTCCGAGAGGGGGTAACCAGGCTCACTAATAAAGGTCAAGCCACTTGGCTGCCAGAATGCCGTGCTTCAGCACAGACCAGAAAGGCATTGTGATAAGCGTATCCCCGGTATAGTCAGGGGTTAATGGGAGTCGTCCCCGTCCCCCCAGTATACGGCCAGAACCATGGACCCTGTACTTGTGGTTCGGACTCTCTCCAACCAGCCATAATGTTGTGAGAGTGAAATTATGTCTAAGTCCAGCTTTGGTACATTAGAAGCAACTCTGAAACTTAACCTAAGCGTTTTTCGAAGCTACTTTTTGGCTAACTTCTTATAGGAAGGTCTAGGAGCTCTGAAAATGAACGTGCGCGTCTTTCACTCTTCCCGAGGGACTTAGAAGAATTTTGTGATATTTTTTATTAAATGGTGTATAAGGGTATATATATAAATATATTTTATGCACTGTATATGAGCTGGCGATTTCTAAGTCTGTGGTTCCGAGAGGGGGTAACCAGGCTCACTAATAAAGGTCAAGCCACTTGGCTGCCAGAATGCCGTGCTTCAGCACAGACCAGAAAGGCATTGTGATAAGCGTATCCCCGGTATAGTCAGGGGTTAATGGAGTCGTCCCCGTCCCCCCAGTATACGGCCAGAACCATGGACCCGGTACTTGTGGTTCGGACTGTCTCCAACCAGCCATAATGTTGTGAGAGTGAAATTATGTCTAAGTCCAGCTTTGGTACATTAGAAGCAACTCTGAAACTTAACCTAAGCGTTTTTCGAAGCTACTTTTTGGCTAACTTCTTATAGGAAGGTCTAGGAGCTCTGAAAATGAACGTGCGCGTCTTTCATTCTTCCCGAGGGACTTAGAAGAATTTTGTGATATTTTTTATTAAATGGTGTATAAGGGTATATATATAAATATATTTTATGCACTGTATATGAGCTGGCGATTTCTAAGTCTGTGGTTCCGAGAGGGGGTAACCAGGCTCACTAATAAAGGTCAAGCCACTTGGCTGCCAGAATGCCCTGCTTCAGCACAGACCAGAAAGGCATTGTGATAAGCGTATCCCCGGTATAGTCAGGGGTTAATGGGAGTCGTCCCCGTCCCCCCAGTATACGGCCAGAACCATGGACCCGGTACTTGTGGTTCGGACTCTCTCCAACCAGCCATAATGTTGTGAGAGTGAAATTATGTCTAAGTCCAGCTTTGGTACATTAAAAGCAACTCTGAAACTTAACCTAAGCGTTTTTCGAAACTACTTTTTGGCTAACTTCTTATAGGAAGGTCTAGGAGCTCTGAAAATGAACGTGCGCGTCTTTCACTCTTCCCGAGGGACTTAGAAGAATTTTGTGATATTTTTTATTAAATGGTGTATAAGGGTATATATATAAATATATTTTATGCACTGTATATGAGCTGGCGATTTCTAAGTCTGTGGTTCCGAGAGGGGGTAACCAGGCTCACTAATAAAGGTCAAGCCACTTGGCTGCCAGAATGCCCTGCTTCAGCACAGACCAGAAAGGCATTGTGATAAGCGTATCCCCGGTATAGTCAGGGGTTAATGGGAGTCGTCCCCGTCCCCCCAGTATACGGCCAGAACCATGGACCCGGTACTTGTGGTTCGGACTCTCTCCAACCAGCCATAATGTTGTGAGAGTGAAATTATGTCTAAGTCCAGCTTTGGTACATTAAAAGCAACTCTGAAACTTAACCTAAGCGTTTTTCGAAACTACTTTTTGGCTAACTTCTTATAGGAAGGTCTAGGAGCTCTGAAAATGAACGTGCGCGTCTTTCACTCTTCCCGAGGGACTTAGAAGAATTTTGTGATATTTTTTATTAAATGGTGTATAAGGGTATATATATAAATATATTTTATGCACTGTATATGAGCTGGCGATTTCTAAGTCTGTGGTTCCGAGAGGGGGTAACCAGGCTCACTAATAAAGGTCAAGCCACTTGGCTGCCAGAATGCCGTGCTTCAGCACAGACCAGAGAGGCATTGTGATAAGCGTATCCCCGGTATAGTCAGGGGTTAATGGGAGTCGTCCCCGTCCCCCCAGTATACGGCCAGAACCATGGACCCGGTACTTGTGGTTCGGACTGTCTCCAACCAGCCATAATGTTGTGAGAGTGAAATTATGTCTAAGTCCAGCTTTGGTACATTAGAAGCAACTCTGAAACTTAACCTAAGCGTTTTTCGAAGCTACTTTTTGGCTAACTTCTTATAGGAAGGTCTAGGAGCTCTGAAAATGAACGTGCACGTCTTTCACTCTTCCCGAGGGACTTAGAAGAATTTTGTGATATTTTTTATTAAATGGTGTATAAGGGTATATATATAAATATATTTTATGCACTGTATATGAGCTGGCGATTTCTAAGTCTGTGGTTCCGAGAGGGGGTAACCAGGCTCACTAATAAAGGTCAAGCCACTTGGCTGCCAGAATGCCGTGCTTCAGCACAGACCAGAAAGGCATTGTGATAAGCGTATCCCCGGTATAGTCAGGGGTTAATGGGAGTCGTCCCCGTCCCCCCAGTATACGGCCAGAACCATGGACCCTGTACTTGTGGTTCGGACTCTCTCCAACCAGCCATAATGTTGTGAGAGTGAAATTATGTCTAAGTCCAGCTTTGGTACATTAGAAGCAACTCTGAAACTTAACCTAAGCGTTTTTCGAAGCTACTTTTTGGCTAACTTCTTATAGGAAGGTCTAGGAGCTCTGAAAATGAACGTGCGCGTCTTTCACTCTTCCCGAGGGACTTAGAAGAATTTTGTGATATTTTTTATTAAATGGTGTATAAGGGTATATATATATAAATATATTTTATGCACTGTATATGAGCTGGCGATTTCTAAGTCTGTGGTTCCGAGAGGGGGTAACCAGGCTCACTAATAAAGGTCAAGCCACTTGGCTGCCAGAATGCCCTGCTTCAGCACAGACCAGAAAGGCATTGTGATAAGCGTATCCCCGGTATAGTCAGGGGTTAATGGGAGTCGTCCCCGTCCCCCCAGTATACGGCCAGAACCATGGACCCGGTACTTGTGGTTCGGACTCTCTCCAACCAGCCATAATGTTGTGAGAGTGAAATTATGTCTAAGTCCAGCTTTGGTACATTAGAAGCAACTCTGAAACTTAACCTAAGCGTTTTTCGAAGCTACTTTTTGGCTAACTTCTTATAGGAAGGTCTAGGAGCTCTGAAAATGAACGTGCGCGTCTTTCACTCTTCCCGAGGGACTTAGAAGAATTTTGTGATATTTTTCATTAAATGGTGTATAAGGGTATATATATAAATATATTTTATGCACTGTATATGAGCTGGCGATTTCTAAGTCTGTGGTTCCGAGAGGGGGTAACCAGGCTCACTAATAAAGGTCAAGCCACTTGGCTGCCAGAATGCCCTGCTTCAGCACAGACCAGAAAGGCATTGTGATAAGCGTATCCCCGGTATAGTCAGGGGTTAATGGGAGTCGTCCCCGTCCCCCCAGTATACGGCCAGAACCATGGACCCGGTACTTGTGGTTCGGACTCTCTCCAACCAGCCATAATGTTGTGAGAGTGAAATTATGTCTAAGTCCAGCTTTGGTACATTAGAAGCAACTCTGAAACTTAACCTAAGCGTTTTTCGAAGCTACTTTTTGGCTAACTTCTTATAGGAAGGTCTAGGAGCTCTGAAAATGAACGTGCGCGTCTTTCACTCTTCCCGAGGGACTTAGAAGAATTTTGTGATATTTTTTATTAAATGGTGTATAAGGGTATATATATAAATATATTTTATGCACTGTATATGAGCTGGCGATTTCTAAGTCTGTGGTTCCGAGAGGGGGTAACCAGGCTCACTAATAAAGGTCAAGCCACTTGGCTGCCAGAATGCCGTGCTTCAGCACAGACCAGAAAGGCATTGTGATAAGCGTATCCCCGGTATAGTCAGGGGTTAATGGGAGTCGTCCCCGTCCCCCCAGTATACGGCCAGAACCATGGACCCGGTACTTGTGGTTCGGACTGTCTCCAACCAGCCATAATGTTGTGAGAGTGAAATTATGTCTAAGTCCAGCTTTGGTACATTAGAAGCAACTCTGAAACTTAACCTAAGCGTTTTTCGAAGCTACTTTTTGGCTAACTTCTTATAGGAAGGTCTAGGAGCTCTGAAAATGAACGTGCACGTCTTTCACTCTTCCCGAGGGACTTAGAAGAATTTTGTGATATTTTTTATTAAATGGTGTATAAGGGTATATATATAAATATATTTTATGCACTGTATATGAGCTGGCGATTTCTAAGTCTGTGGTTCCGAGAGGGGGTAACCAGGCTCACTAATAAAGGTCAAGCCACTTGGCTGCCAGAATGCCCTGCTTCAGCACAGACCAGAAAGGCATTGTGATAAGCGTATCCCCGGTATAGTCAGGGGTTAATGGGAGTCGTCCCCGTCCCCCCAGTATACGGCCAGAACCATGGACCCGGTACTTGTGGTTCGGACTCTCTCCAACCAGCCATAATGTTGTGAGAGTGAAATTATGTCTAAGTCCAGCTTTTGTACATTAGAAGCAACTCTGAAACTTAACCTAAGCGTTTTTCGAAGCTACTTTTTGGCTAACTTCTTATAGGAAGGTCTAGGAGCTCTGAAAATGAACGTGCGCGTCTTTCACTCTTCCCGAGGGACTTAGAAGAATTTTGTGATATTTTTTATTAAATGGTGTATAAGGGTATATATATAAATATATTTTATGCACTGTATATGAGCTGGCGATTTCTAAGTCTGTGGTTCCGAGAGGGGGTAACCAGGCTCACTAATAAAGGTCAAGCCACTTGGCTGCCAGAATGCCGTGCTTCAGCACAGACCAGAAAGGCATTGTGATAAGCGTATCCCCGGTATAGTCAGGGGTTAATGGGAGTCGTCCCCGTCCCCCCAGTATACGGCCAGAACCATGGACCCGGTACTTGTGGTTCGGACTGTCTCCAACCAGCCATAATGTTGTGAGAGTGAAATTATGTCTAAGTCCAGCTTTGGTACATTAGAAGCAACTCTGAAACTTAACCTAAGCGTTTTTCGAAGCTACTTTTTGGCTAACTTCTTATAGGAAGGTCTAGGAGCTCTGAAAATGAACGTGCACGTCTTTCACTCTTCCCGAGGGACTTAGAAGAATTTTGTGATATTTTTTATTAAATGGTGTATAAGGGTATATATATAAATATATTTTATGCACTGTATATGAGCTGGCGATTTCTAAGTCTGTGGTTCCGAGAGGGGGTAACCAGGCTCACTAATAAAGGTCAAGCCACTTGGCTGCCAGAATGCCCTGCTTCAGCACAGACCAGAAAGGCATTGTGATAAGCGTATCCCCGGTATAGTCAGGGGTTAATGGGAGTCGTCCCCGTCCCCCCAGTATACGGCCAGAACCATGGACCCGGTACTTGTGGTTCGGACTCTCTCCAACCAGCCATAATGTTGTGAGAGTGAAATTATGTCTAAGTCCAGCTTTTGTACATTAGAAGCAACTCTGAAACTTAACCTAAGCGTTTTTCGAAGCTACTTTTTGGCTAACTTCTTATAGGAAGGTCTAGGAGCTCTGAAAATGAACGTGCGCGTCTTTCACTCTTCCCGAGGGACTTAGAAGAATTTTGTGATATTTTTTATTAAATGGTGTATAAGGGTATATATATAAATATATTTTATGCACTGTATATGAGCTGGCGATTTCTAAGTCTGTGGTTCCGAGAGGGGGTAACCAGGCTCACTAATAAAGGTCAAGCCACTTGGCTGCCAGAATGCCGTGCTTCAGCACAGACCAGAAAGGCATTGTGATAAGCGTATCCCCGGTATAGTCAGGGGTTAATGGGAGTCGTCCCCGTCCCCCCAGTATACGGCCAGAACCATGGACCTGGTACTTGTGGTTCGGACTGTCTCCAACCAGCCATAATGTTGTGAGAGTGAAATTATGTCTAAGTCCAGCTTTGGTACATTAGAAGCAACTCTGAAACTTAACCTAAGCGTTTTTCGAAGCTACTTTTTGGCTAACTTCTTATAGGAAGGTCTAGGAGCTCTGAAAATTAACGTGCGCGTCTTTCACTCTTCCTGAGGGACTTAGAAGAATTTTGTGATATTTTTTATTAAATGGTGTATAAGGGTATATATATAAATATATTTTATGCACTGTATATGAGCTGGCGATTTCTAAGTCTGTGGTTCCGAGAGGGGGTAACCAGGCTCACTAATAAAGGTCAAGCCACTTGGCTGCCAGAATGCCGTGCTTCAGCACAGACCAGAAAGGCATTGTGATAAGCGTATCCCCGGTATAGTCAGGGGTTAATGGGAGTCGTCCCCGTCCCCCCAGTATACGGCCAGAACCATGGACCCTGTACTTGTGGTTCGGACTCTCTCCAACCAGCCATAATGTTGTGAGAGTGAAATTATGTCTAAGTCCAGCTTTGGTACATTAGAAGCAACTCTGAAACTTAACCTAAGCGTTTTTCGAAGCTACTTTTTGGCTAACTTCTTATAGGAAGGTCTAGGAGCTCTGAAAATGAACGTGCGCGTCTTTCACTCTTCCCGAGGGACTTAGAAGAATTTTGTGATATTTTTTATTAAATGGTGTATAAGGGTATATATATAAATATATTTTATGCACTGTATATGAGCTGGCGATTTCTAAGTCTGTGGTTCCGAGAGGGGGTAACCAGGCTCACTAATAAAGGTCAAGCCACTTGGCTGCCAGAATGCCGTGCTTCAGCACAGACCAGAAAGGCATTGTGATAAGCGTATCCCCGGTATAGTCAGGGGTTAATGGGAGTCGTCCCCGTCCCCCCAGTATACGGCCAGAACCATGGACCTGGTACTTGTGGTTCGGACTGTCTCCAACCAGCCATAATGTTGTGAGAGTGAAATTATGTCTAAGTCCAGCTTTGGTACATTAGAAGCAACTCTGAAACTTAACCTAAGCGTTTTTCGAAGCTACTTTTTGGCTAACTTCTTATAGGAAGGTCTAGGAGCTTTGAAAATGAACGTGCACGTCTTTCACTCTTCCCGAGGGACTTAGAAGAATTTTGTGATATTTTTTATTAAATGGTGTATAAGGGTATATATATAAATATATTTTATGCACTGTATATGAGCTGGCGATTTCTAAGTCTGTGGTTCCGAGAGGGGGTAACCAGGCTCACTAATAAAGGTCAAGCCACTTGGCTGCCAGAATGCCCTGCTTCAGCACAGACCAGAAAGGCATTGTGATAAGCGTATCCCCGGTATAGTCAGGGGTTAATGGGAGTCGTCCCCGTCCCCCCAGTATACGGCCAGAACCATGGACCCGGTACTTGTGGTTCGGACTCTCTCCAACCAGCCATAATGTTGTGAGAGTGAAATTATGTCTAAGTCCAGCTTTGGTACATTAGAAGCAACTCTGAAACTTAACCTAAGCGTTTTTCGAAGCTACTTTTTGGCTAACTTCTTATAGGAAGGTCTAGGAGCTCTGAAAATGAACGTGCGCGTCTTTCACTCTTCCCGAGGGACTTAGAAGAATTTTGTGATATTTTTTATTAAATGGTGTATAAGGGTATATATATAAATATATTTTATGCACTGTATATGAGCTGGCGATTTCTAAGTCTGTGGTTCCGAGAGGGGGTAACCAGGCTCACTAATAAAGGTCAAGCCACTTGGCTGCCAGAATGCCGTGCTTCAGCACAGACCAGAAAGGCATTGTGATAAGCGTATCCCCGGTATAGTCAGGGGTTAATGGGAGTCGTCCCCGTCCCCCCAGTATACGGCCAGAACCATGGACCCGGTACTTGTGGTTCGGACTGTCTCCAACCAGCCATAATGTTGTGAGAGTGAAATTATGTCTAAGTCCAGCTTTGGTACATTAGAAGCAACTCTGAAACTTAACCTAAGCGTTTTTCGAAGCTACTTTTTGGCTAACTTCTTATAGGAAGGTCTAGGAGCTCTGAAAATGAACGTGCACGTCTTTCACTATTCCCGAGGGACTTAGAAGAATTTTGTGATATTTTTTATTAAATGGTGTATAAGGGTATATATATAAATATTTTTTATGCACTGTATATGAGCTGGCGATTTCTAAGTCTGTGGTTCCGAGAGGGGGTAACCAGGCTCACTAATAAAGGTCAAGCCACTTGGCTGCCAGAATGCCCTGCTTCAGCACAGACCAGAAAGGCATTGTGATAAGCGTATCCCCGGTATAGTCAGGGGTTAATGGGAGTCGTCCCCGTCCCCCCAGTATACGGCCAGAACCATGGACCCGGTACTTGTGGTTCGGACTCTCTCCAACCAGCCATAATGTTGTGAGAGTGAAATTATGTCTAAGTCCAGCTTTTGTACATTAGAAGCAACTCTGAAACTTAACCTAAGCGTTTTTCGAAGCTACTTTTTGGCTAACTTCTTATAGGAAGGTCTAGGAGCTCTGAAAATGAACGTGCGCGTCTTTCACTCTTCCCAAGGGACATAGAAGAATTTTGTGATATTTTTCATTAAATGGTGTATAAGGGTATATATATAAATATATTTTATGCACTGTATATGAGCTGGCGATTTCTAAGTCTGTGGTTCCGAGAGGGGGTAACCAGGCTCACTAATAAAGGTCAAGCCACTTGGCTGCCAGAATGCCCTGCTTCAGCACAGACCAGAAAGGCATTGTGATAAGCGTATCCCCGGTATAGTCAGGGGTTAATGGGAGTCGTCCCCGTCCCCCCAGTATACGGCCAGAACCATGGACCCGGTACTTGTGGTTCGGACTCTCTCCAACCAGCCATAATGTTGTGAGAGTGAAATTATGTCTAAGTCCAGCTTTGGTACATTAGAAGCAACTCTGAAACTTAACCTAAGCGTTTTTCGAAGCTACTTTTTGGCTAACTTCTTATAGGAAGGTCTAGGAGCTCTGAAAATGAACGTGCGCGTCTTTCACTCTTCCCGAGGGACTTAGAAGAATTTTGTGATATTTTTTATTAAATGGTGTATAAGGGTATATATATAAATATATTTTATGCACTGTATATGAGCTGGCGATTTCTAAGTCTGTGGTTCCGAGAGGGGGTAACCAGGCTCACTAATAAAGGTCAAGCCACTTGGCTGCCAGAATGCCCTGCTTCAGCACAGACCAGAAAGGCATTGTGATAAGCGTATCCCCGGTATAGTCAGGGGTTAATGGGAGTCGTCCCCGTCCCCCCAGTATACGGCCAGAACCATGGACCCGGTACTTGTGGTTCGGACTCTCTCCAACCAGCCATAATGTTGTGAGAGTGAAATTATGTCTAAGTCCAGCTTTGGTACATTAGAAGCAACTCTGAAACTTAACCTAAGCGTTTTTCGAAGCTACTTTTTGGCTAACTTCTTATAGGAAGGTCTAGGAGCTCTGAAAATGAACGTGCGCGTCTTTCACTCTTCCCGAGGGACTTAGAAGAATTTTGTGATATTTTTTATTAAATGGTGTCTAAGGGTATATATATAAATATATTTTATGCACTGTATATGAGCTGGCGATTTCTAAGTCTGTGGTTCCGAGAGGGGGTAACCAGGCTCACTAATAAAGGTCAAGCCACTTGGCTGCCAGAATGCCGTGCTTCAGCACAGACCAGAAAGGCATTGTGATAAGCGTATCCCCGGTATAGTCAGGGGTTAATGGGAGTCGTCCCCGTCCCCCCAGTATACGGCCAGAACCATGGACCCGGTACTTGTGGTTCGGACTGTCTCCAACCAGCCATAATGTTGTGAGAGTGAAATTATGTCTAAGTCCAGCTTTGGTACATTAGAAGCAACTCTGAAACTTAACCTAAGCGTTTTTCGAAGCTACTTTTTGGCTAACTTCTTATAGGAAGGTCTAGGAGCTCTGAAAATGAACGTGCACGTCTTTCACTCTTCCCGAGGGACTTAGAAGAATTTTGTGATATTTTTTATTAAATGGTGTATAAGGGTATATATATAAATATTTTTTATGCACTGTATATGAGCTGGCGATTTCTAAGTCTGTGGTTCCGAGAGGGGGTAACCAGGCTCACTAATAAAGGTCAAGCCACTTGGCTGCCAGAATGCCCTGCTTCAGCACAGACCAGAAAGGCATTGTGATAAGCGTATCCCCGGTATAGTCAGGGGTTAATGGGAGTCGTCCCCGTCCCCCCAGTATACGGCCAGAACCATGGACCCGGTACTTGTGGTTCGGACTCTCTCCAACCAGCCATAATGTTGTGAGAGTGAAATTATGTCTAAGTCCAGCTTTTGTACATTAGAAGCAACTCTGAAACTTAACCTAAGCGTTTTTCGAAGCTACTTTTTGGCTAACTTCTTATAGGAAGGTCTAGGAGCTCTGAAAATGAACGTGCGCGTCTTTCACTCTTCCCGAGGGACTTAGAAGAATTTTGTGATATTTTTCATTAAATGGTGTATAAGGGTATATATATAAATATATTTTATGCACTGTATATGAGCTGGCGATTTCTAAGTCTGTGGTTCCGAGAGGGGGTAACCAGGCTCACTAATAAAGGTCAAGCCACTTGGCTGCCAGAATGCCCTGCTTCAGCACAGACCAGAAAGGCATTGTGATAAGCGTATCCCCGGTATAGTCAGGGGTTAATGGGAGTCGTCCCCGTCCCCCCAGTATACGGCCAGAACCATGGACCCGGTACTTGTGGTTCGGACTCTCTCCAACCAGCCATAATGTTGTGAGAGTGAAATTATGTCTAAGTCCAGCTTTGGTACATTAGAAGCAACTCTGAAACTTAACCTAAGCGTTTTTCGAAGCTACTTTTTGGCTAACTTCTTATAGGAAGGTCTAGGAGCTCTGAAAATGAACGTGCGCGTCTTTCACTCTTCCCGAGGGACTTAGAAGAATTTTGTGATATTTTTCATTAAATGGTGTATAAGGGTATATATATAAATATATTTTATGCACTGTATATGAGCTGGCGATTTCTAAGTCTGTGGTTCCGAGAGGGGGTAACCAGGCTCACTAATAAAGGTCAAGCCACTTGGCTGCCAGAATGCCCTGCTTCAGCACAGACCAGAAAGGCATTGTGATAAGCGTATCCCCGGTATAGTCAGGGGTTAATGGGAGTCGTCCCCGTCCCCCCAGTATACGGCCAGAACCATGGACCCGGTACTTGTGGTTCGGACTCTCTCCAACCAGCCATAATGTTGTGAGAGTGAAATTATGTCTAAGTCCAGCTTTGGTACATTAGAAGCAACTCTGAAACTTAACCTAAGCGTTTTTCGAAGCTACTTTTTGGCTAACTTCTTATAGGAAGGTCTAGGAGCTCTGAAAATGAACGTGCGCGTCTTTCACTCTTCCCGAGGGACTTAGAAGAATTTTGTGATATTTTTCATTAAATGGTGTATAAGGGTATATATATAAATATATTTTATGCACTGTATATGAGCTGGCGATTTCTAAGTCTGTGGTTCCGAGAGGGGGTAACCAGGCTCACTAATAAAGGTCAAGCCACTTGGCTGCCAGAATGCCCTGCTTCAGCACAGACCAGAAAGGCATTGTGATAAGCGTATCCCCGGTATAGTCAGGGGTTAATGGGAGTCGTCCCCGTCCCCCCAGTATACGGCCAGAACCATGGACCCGGTACTTGTGGTTCGGACTCTCTCCAACCAGCCATAATGTTGTGAGAGTGAAATTATGTCTAAGTCCAGCTTTGGTACATTAGAAGCAACTCTGAAACTTAACCTAAGCGTTTTTCGAAGCTACTTTTTGGCTAACTTCTTATAGGAAGGTCTAGGAGCTCTGAAAATGAACGTGCGCGTCTTTCACTCTTCCCGAGGGACTTAGAAGAATTTTGTGATATTTTTTATTAAATGGTGTATAAGGGTATATATATAAATATATTTTATGCACTGTATATGAGCTGGCGATTTCTAAGTCTGTGGTTCCGAGAGGGGGTAACCAGGCTCACTAATAAAGGTCAAGCCACTTGGCTGCCAGAATGCCGTGCTTCAGCACAGACCAGAAAGGCATTGTGATAAGCGTATCCCCGGTATAGTCAGGGGTTAATGGGAGTCGTCCCCGTCCCCCCAGTATACGGCCAGAACCATGGACCCGGTACTTGTGGTTCGGACTCTCTCCAACCAGCCATAATGTTGTGAGAGTGAAATTATGTCTAAGTCCAGCTTTGGTACATTAGAAGCAACTCTGAAACTTAACCTAAGCGTTTTTCGAAGCTACTTTTTGGCTAACTTCTTATAGGAAGGTCTAGGAGCTCTGAAAATGAACGTGCACGTCTTTCACTCTTCCCGAGGGACTTAGAAGAATTTTGTGATATTTTTTATTAAATGGTGTATAAGGGTATATATATAAATATTTTTTATGCACTGTATATGAGCTGGCGATTTCTAAGTCTGTGGTTCCGAGAGGGGGTAACCAGGCTCACTAATAAAGGTCAAGCCACTTGGCTGCCAGAATGCCCTGCTTCAGCACAGACCAGAAAGGCATTGTGATAAGCGTATCCCCGGTATAGTCAGGGGTTAATGGGAGTCGTCCCCGTCCCCCCAGTATACGGCCAGAACCATGGACCCGGTACTTGTGGTTCGGACTCTCTCCAACCAGCCATAATGTTGTGAGAGTGAAATTATGTCTAAGTCCAGCTTTTGTACATTAGAAGCAACTCTGAAACTTAACCTAAGCGTTTTTCGAAGCTACTTTTTGGCTAACTTCTTATAGGAAGGTCTAGGAGCTCTGAAAATGAACGTGCGCGTCTTTCACTCTTCCCGAGGGACTTAGAAGAATTTTGTGATATTTTTCATTAAATGGTGTATAAGGGTATATATATAAATATATTTTATGCACTGTATATGAGCTGGCGATTTCTAAGTCTGTGGTTCCGAGAGGGGGTAACCAGGCTCACTAATAAAGGTCAAGCCACTTGGCTGCCAGAATGCCCTGCTTCAGCACAGACCAGAAAGGCATTGTGATAAGCGTATCCCCGGTATAGTCAGGGGTTAATGGGAGTCGTCCCCGTCCCCCCAGTATACGGCCAGAACCATGGACCCGGTACTTGTGGTTCGGACTCTCTCCAACCAGCCATAATGTTGTGAGAGTGAAATTATGTCTAAGTCCAGCTTTGGTACATTAGAAGCAACTCTGAAACTTAACCTAAGCGTTTTTCGAAGCTACTTTTTGGCTAACTTCTTATAGGAAGGTCTAGGAGCTCTGAAAATGAACGTGCGCGTCTTTCACTCTTCCCGAGGGACTTAGAAGAATTTTGTGATATTTTTTATTAAATGGTGTATAAGGGTATATATATAAATATATTTTATGCACTGTATATGAGCTGGCGATTTCTAAGTCTGTGGTTCCGAGAGGGGGTAACCAGGCTCACTAATAAAGGTCAAGCCACTTGGCTGCCAGAATGCCGTGCTTCAGCACAGACCAGAAAGGCATTGTGATAAGCGTATCCCCGGTATAGTCAGGGGTTAATGGGAGTCGTCCCCGTCCCCCCAGTATACGGCCAGAACCATGGACCCTGTACTTGTGGTTCGGACTCTCTCCAACCAGCCATAATGTTGTGAGAGTGAAATTATGTCTAAGTCCAGCTTTGGTACATTAGAAGCAACTCTGAAACTTAACCTAAGCGTTTTTCGAAGCTACTTTTTGGCTAACTTCTTATAGGAAGGTCTAGGAGCTCTGAAAATGAACGTGCGCGTCTTTCACTCTTCCCGAGGGATTTAGAAGAATTTTGTGATATTTTTTATTAAATGGTGTATAAGGGTATATATATAAATATATTTTATGCACTGTATATGAGCTGGCGATTTCTAAGTCTGTGGTTCCGAGAGGGGGTAACCAGGCTCACTAATAAAGGTCAAGCCACTTGGCTGCCAGAATGCCCTGCTTCAGCACAGACCAGAAAGGCATTGTGATAAGCGTATCCCCGGTATAGTCAGGGGTTAATGGGAGTCGTCCCCGTCCCCCCAGTATACGGCCAGAACCATGGACCCGGTACTTGTGGTTCGGACTCTCTCCAACCAGCATAATGTTGTGAGAGTGAAATTATGTCTAAGTCCAGCTTTGGTACATTAGAAGCAACTCTGAAACTTAACCTAAGCGTTTTTCGAAGCTACTTTTTGGCTAACTTCTTATAGGAAGGTCTAGGAGCTCTGAAAATGAACGTGCGCGTCTTTCACTCTTCCCGAGGGACTTAGAAGAATTTTGTGATATTTTTCATTAAATGGTGTATAAGGGTATATATATAAATATATTTTATGCACTGTATATGAGCTGGCGATTTCTAAGTCTGTGGTTCCGAGAGGGGGTAACCAGGCTCACTAATAAAGGTCAAGCCACTTGGCTGCCAGAATGCCGTGCTTCAGCACAGACCAGAAAGGCATTGTGATAAGCGTATCCCCGGTATAGTCAGGGGTTAATGGGAGTCGTCCCCGCCCCCCCAGTATACGGCCAGAACCATGGACCCGGTACTTGTGGTTCGGACTGTCTCCAACCAGCCATAATGTTGTGAGAGTGAAATTATGTCTAAGTCCAGCTTTGGTACATTAGAAGCAACTCTGAAACTTAACCTAAGCGTTTTTCGAAGCTACTTTTTGGCTAACTTCTTATAGGAAGGTCTAGGAGCTCTGAAAATGAACGTGCGCGTCTTTCACTCTTTCCGAGTGACTTAGAAGAATTTTGTGATATTTTTTATTAAATGGTGTATAAGGGTATATATATAAATATATTTTATGCACTGTATATGAGCTGGCGATTTCTAAGTCTGTGGTTCCGAGAGGGGGTAACCAGGCTCACTAATAAAGGTCAAGCCACTTGGCTGCCAGAATGCCCTGCTTCAGCACAGACCAGAAAGGCATTGTGATAAGCGTATCCCCGGTATAGTCAGGGGTTAATGGGAGTCGTCCCCGTCCCCCCAGTATACGGCCAGAACCATGGACCCGGTACTTGTGGTTCGGACTCTCTCCAACCAGCCATAATGTTGTGAGAGTGAAATTATGTCTAAGTCCAGCTTTGGTACATTAGAAGCAACTCTGAAACTTAACCTAAGCGTTTTTCGAAGCTACTTTTTGGCTAACTTCTTATAGGAAGGTCTAGGAGCTCTGAAAATGAACGTGCGCGTCTTTCACTCTTCCCGAGGGACTTAGAAGAATTTTGTGATATTCTTCATTAAATGGTGTATAAGGGTATATATATAAATATATTTTATGCACTGTATATGAGCTGGCGATTTCTAAGTCTGTGGTTCCGAGAGGGGGTAACCAGGCTCACTAATAAAGGTCAAGCCACTTGGCTGCCAGAATGCCGTGCTTCAGCACAGACCAGAAAGGCATTGTGATAAGCGTATCCCCGGTATAGTCAGGGGTTAATGGGAGTCGTCCCCGCCCCCCCAGTATACGGCCAGAACCATGGACCCGGTACTTGTGGTTCGGACTCTCTCCAACCAGCCATAATGTTGTGAGAGTGAAATTATGTCTAAGTCCAGCTTTGGTACATTAGAAGCAACTCTGAAACTTAACCTAAGCGTTTTTCGAAGCTACTTTTTGGCTAACTTCTTATAGGAAGGTCTAGGAGCTCTGAAAATGAACGTGCGCGTCTTTCACTCTTCCCGAGGGACTTAGAAGAATTTTGTGATATGTTTTATTAAATGGTGTATAAGGGTATATATAAATATATTTTATGCACTGTATATGAGCTGGCGATTTCTAAGTCTGTGGTTCCGAGAGGGGGTAACCAGGCTCACTAATAAAGGTCAAGCCACTTGGCTGCCAGAATGCCCTGCTTCAGCACAGACCAGAAAGGCATTGTGATAAGCGTATCCCCGGTATAGTCAGGGGTTAATGGGAGTCGTCCCCGTCCCCCCAGTATACGGCCAGAACCATGGACCCGGTACTTGTGGTTCGGACTCTCTCCAACCAGCCATAATGTTGTGAGAGTGAAATTATGTCTAAGTCCAGCTTTGGTACATTAGAAGCAACTCTGAAACTTAACCTAAGCGTTTTTCGAAGCTACTTTTTGGCTAACTTCTTATAGGAAGGTCTAGGAGCTCTGAAAATGAACGTGCGCGTCTTTCACTCTTCCCGAGGGACTTAGAAGAATTTTGTGATATTCTTCATTAAATGGTGTATAAGGGTATATATATAAATATATTTTATGCACTGTATATGAGCTGGCGATTTCTAAGTCTGTGGTTCCGAGAGGGGGTAACCAGGCTCACTAATAAAGGTCAAGCCACTTGGCTGCCAGAATGCCCTGCTTCAGCACAGACCAGAAAGGCATTGTGATATGCGTATCCCCGGTATAGTCAGGGGTTAATGGGAGTCGTCCCCGTCCCCCCAGTATACGGCCAGAACCATGGACCCGGTACTTGTGGTTCGGACTCTCTCCAACCAGCCATAATGTTGTGAGAGTGAAATTATGTCTAAGTCCAGCTTTGGTACATTAGAAGCAACTCTGAAACTTAACCTAAGCGTTTTTCGAAGCTACTTTTTGGCTAACTTCTTATAGGAAGTTCTAGGAACTCTGAAAATGAACGTGCGCGTCTTTCACTCTTCCCGAGGGACTTAGAAGAAATTTGTGATATTTTTTATTAAAATGGTGTATAAGGGTATATATATAAATATATTTTATGCACTGTATATGAGCTGGCGATTTCTAAGTCTGTGGTTCCGAGAGGGGGTAACCAGGCTCACTAATAAAGGTCAAGCCACTTGGCTGCCAGAATGCCGTGCTTCAGCACAGACCAGAAAGGCATTGTGATAAGCGTATCCCCGGTATAGTCAGGGGTTAATGGGAGTCGTCCCCATCCCCCCAGTATACGGCCAGAACCATGGACCCGGTACTTGTGGTTCGGACTCTCTCCAACCAGCCATAATGTTGTGAGAGTGAAATTATGTCTAAGTCCAGCTTTGGTACATTAGAAGCAACTCTGAAACTTAACCTAAGCGTTTTTCGAAGCTACTTTTTGGCTAACTTCTTATAGGAAGGTCTAGGAGCTCTGAAAATTAACGTGCGCGTCTTTCACTCTTCCCGAGGGACTTAGAAGAATTTTGTGATATTTTTCATTAAATGGTGTATAAGGGTATATATATAAATATATTTTATGCACTGTATATGAGCTGGCGATTTCTAAGTCTGTGGTTCCGAGAGGGGGTAACCAGGCTCACTAATAAAGGTCAAGCCACTTGGCTGCCAGAATGCCGTGCTTCAGCACAGACCAGAAAGGCATTGTGATAAGCGTATCCCCGGTATAGTCAGGGGTTAATGGGAGTCGTCCCCGCCCCCCCAGTATACGGCCAGAACCATGGACCCGGTACTTGTGGTTCGGACTCTCTCCAACCAGCCATAATGTTGTGAGAGTGAAATTATGTCTAAGTCCAGCTTTGGTACATTAGAAGCAACTCTGAAACTTAACCTAAGCGTTTTTCGAAGCTACTTTTTGGCTAACTTCTTATAGGAAGGTCTAGGAGCTCTGAAAATGAACGTGCGCGTCTTTCACTCTTCCCGAGGGACTTAGAAGAATTTTGTGATATGTTTTATTAAATGGTGTATAAGGGTATATATAAATATATTTTATGCACTGTATATGAGCTGGCGATTTCTAAGTCTGTGGTTCCGAGAGGGGGTAACCAGGCTCACTAATAAAGGTCAAGCCACTTGGCTGCCAGAATGCCCTGCTTCAGCACAGACCAGAAAGGCATTGTGATAAGCGTATCCCCGGTATAGTCAGGGGTTAATGGGAGTCGTCCCCGTCCCCCCAGTATACGGCCAGAACCATGGACCCGGTACTTGTGGTTCGGACTGTCTCCAACCAGCCATAATGTTGTGAGAGTGAAATTATGTCTAAAATATATTTATATATATACCCTTAAACCCCATTTTAATAAAAAAAATTCACAAAATTCTTCTAAGTCCCTCGGGAAGAGTGAAAGACGCGCACGTTCATTTTCAGAGCTCCTAGACCTTCCTATAAGAAGTTAGCCAAAAAGTAGCTTCGAAAAACGCTTAGGTTAAGTTTCAGAGTTGCTTCTAATGTACCAAAGCTGGACTTAGACATAATTTCACTCTCACAACATTATGGCTGGTTGGAGAGAGTCCGAACCACAAGTACCGGGTCCATGGTTCTGGCCGTATTTGCTTTACACACTATTCTACAGTCAAGAGGAGAGAATTCATCAAGTTTAATAAGCAAAAACACTGTATAAGTCGATTTTCAGCATTATTGTGTGACCGGGAAAACCACAGTCACAAGCCGAGATGCAGTTCCATAGAAACTTGCCATTTTACCGCTGAACCTAGAAATGGGTAGAAAGTACTTTTTCTCCCTTCCTGTTAATGCCACAGACTTCGCCTTTACAGGGCACACGTTTTCTATCTTCCCCGCTTCAGCCCATGAAATATTGAGCTTCAAATGTGTTGTTAACATTGTGTAAAAAAGTTGCTCACAGCTGTTCTAGGAACACATTGTGAAATCGCGTATATGTTTGCTTCTACACATAGCAATGTATTGTGCTTTGCTTTACACACTATTCTACAGTCAAGAGGAGAGAATTCATCAAGTTTAATAAGCAAAAACACTGTATAAGTCGAATTTCAGCATTTTTGTGTGACCGGGAAAACCACAGTCACAAGCCGAGATGCAGTTCCATAGAAACTTGCCATTTTACCGCTGAACCTAAAAATGGGATGAAAGTACTTTTTCTCCCTTCCTGTTAATGCCACAGACTTCGCCTTTACAGGGCACACGTTTTCTATCTTCCCCGCTTCAGCCCATGAAATATTGAGCTTCAAATGTGTTGTTAACATTGTGTAAAAAAGTTGCTCACAGCTGTTTTGGGAACACATTGTGAAATCGCGTATATCTTTGCTTCTACACATAGGAATGTATTGTGCTTTGCTTTACACACTATTCTACAGTCAAGAGGTGAGAATTCATCAAGTTTAATAAGCAAAAACACTGTATAAGTCGAATTTCAGCATTTTTGTGTGACCGGGAAAACCACAGTCACAAGCCGGGATGCAGTTCCATAGAAACTTGCCATTTTACCGCTGAACCTAAAAATGGGTAGAAAGTACTTTTTCTCCCTTCCTGTTAATGCCACAGACTTCGCCTTTACAGGGCACACGTTTTCTATCTTCCCCGCTTCAGCCCATGAAATATTGAGCTTCAAATGTGTTGTTAACGTGGTGTAAATAAGTTGCTCACAGCTGTTCTAGGAACACATTGTGAAATCGCGTATATCTTTGCTTCTACACATAGCAATGTATTGTGCTTTGCTTTACACACTATTCTACAGTCAAGAGGAGAGAATTCATCAAGTTTAATAAGCAAAAACACTGTATAAGTCGAATTTCAGCATTTTTGTGTGACCGGGAAAACCACAGTCACAAGCCGAGATGCAGTTCCATAGAAACTTGCCATTTTACCGCTGAACCTAAAAATGGGTAGAAAGTACTTTACTCCCTTCCTGTTAATGCCACAGACTTCGCCTTTACAGGGCACACGTTTTCTATCTTCCCCGCTTCAGCCCATGAAATATTGAGCTTCAAATGTGTTGTTAACTTTGTGTAAAAAAGTTGCTCACAGCTGTTCTAGGAACACATTGTGAAATCGCGTATATCTTTTCTTCTACACATAGCAATGTATTGTGCTTTGCTTTACACACTATTCTACAGTCAAGAGGAGAGAATTCATCAAGTTTAATAAGCAAAAACTCTGTATAAGTCGAATTTCAGCATTTTTGTGTGACCGGGAAAACCACAGTCACAATCCGAGATTCAGTTCCATAGGAACTTGCCATTTTACCGCTGAACCTAAAAATGGGTAGAAAGTACTTTTTCTCCCTTCCTGTTAATGCCACAGACTTCGCCTTTACAGGGCACACGTTTTCTATCTTCCCCGCTTCAGCCCATGAAATATTGAGCTTCAAATGTGTTGTTAACATTGTGTAAAAAAGTTGCTCACAGCTGTTCTAGGAACACATTGTGAAATCGCGTATATCTTTGCTTCTACACATAGGAATGTATTGTGCTTTGCTTTACACACTATTCTACAGTCAAGAGGAGAGAATTCGTCAAGTTTAATAAGCAAAAACACTGTATAAGTCGAATTTCAGCATTTTTGTGTGACCGGGAAAACCACAGTCACAAGCCGAGATGCAGTTCCATAGAAACTTGCCATTTTACCGCTGAACCTAAAAATGGGTAGAAAGTACTTTTTCTCCCTTCCTGTTAATGCCACAGACTTCGCCTTTACAGGGCACACGTTTTCTATCTTCCCCGCTTCAGCCCATGAAATATTGAGCTTCAAATGTGTTGTTAACGTTGTGTAAAAAAGTTGCTCACAGCTGTTCTAGGAACACATTGTGAAATCGCGTAAATCTTTGCTTCTACACATAGCAATGTATTGTGCTTTGCTTTACACACTATTCTACAGTCAAGAGGAGAGAATTCATCAAGTTTAATAAGCAAAAACACTGTATAAGTCGAATTTCAGCATTTTTGTGTGACCGGGAAAACCACAGTCACAAGCCGAGATGCAGTTCCATAGAAACTTGCCATTTTACCGCTGAACCTAAAAATGGGATGAAAGTACTTTTTCTCCCTTCCTGTTAATGCCACAGACTTCGCCTTTACAGGGCACACGTTTTCTATCTTCCCCGCTTCAGCCCATGAAATATTGAGCTTCAAATGTGTTGTTAACATTGTGTAAAAAAGTTGCTCACAGCTGTTTTGGGAACACATTGTGAAATCGCGTATATCTTTGCTTCTACACATAGGAATGTATTGTGCTTTGCTTTACACACTATTCTACAGTCAAGAGGTGAGAATTCATCAAGTTTAATAAGCAAAAACACTGTATAAGTCGAATTTCAGCATTTTTGTGTGACCGGGAAAACCACAGTCACAAGCCGAGATGCAGTTCCATAGAAACTTGCCATTTTACCGCTGAACCTAAAAATGGGTAGAAAGTACTTTTTCTCCCTTCCTGTTAATGCCACAGACTTCGCCTTTACAGGGCACACGTGTTCTATCTTCCCCGCCTCAGCCCATGAAATATTGAGCTTCAAATGTGTTGTTAACGTGGTGTAAAAAAGTTGCTCACAGCTGTTTTGGGAACACATTGTGAAATCGCGTATATCTTTGCTTCTACACATAGGAATGTATTGTGCTTTGCTTTACACACTATTCTACAGTCAAGAGGTGAGAATTCATCAAGTTTAATAAGCAAAAACACTGTATAAGTCGAATTTCAGCATTTTTGTGTGACCGGGAAAACCACAGTCACAAGCCGAGATGCAGTTCCATAGAAACTTGCCATTTTACCGCTGAACCTAAAAATGGGTAGAAAGTACTTTTTCTCCCTTCCTGTTAATGCCACAGACTTCGCCTTTACAGGGCACACGTTTTCTATCTTCCCCGCTTCAGCCCATGAAATATTGAGCTTCAAATGTGTTGTTAACATTGTGTAAAAAAAGTTGCTCACAGCTGTTCTAGGAACACATTGTGAAATCGCGTATATCTTTGCTTCTACACATAGGAATGTATTGTGCTTTGCTTTACACACTCTTCTACAGTCAAGAGGAGAGAATTCATCAAGTTTAATAAGCACAAACACTGTATAAGTCGAATTTCAGCATTTTTGTGTGACCGGGAAAACCACAGTCACAAGCCGAGATGCAGTTCCATAGAAACTTGCCATTTTACCGCTGAACCTAAAAATGGGTAGAAAGTACTTTTTCTCCCTTCCTGTTAATGCCACAGACTTCGCCTTTACAGGGCACACGTTTTCTATCTTCCCCGCTTCAGCCCATGAAATATTGAGCTTCAAATGTGTTGTTAACGTTGTGTAAAAAAGTTGCTCACAGCTGTTCTAGGAACACATTGTGAAATCGCGTAAATCTTTGCTTCTACACATAGCAATGTATTGTGCTTTGCTTTACACACTATTCTACAGTCAAGAGGAGAGAATTCATCAAGTTTAATAAGCAAAAACACTGTATAAGTCGAATTTCAGCATTTTTGTGTGACCGGGAAAACCACAGTCACAAGCCGAGATGCAGTTCCATAGAAACTTGCCATTTTACCGCTGAACCTAAAAATGGGATGAAAGTACTTTTTCTCCCTTCCTGTTAATGCCACAGACTTCGCCTTTACATGGCACACGTTTTCTATCTTCCCCGCTTCAGCCCATGAAATATTGAGCTTCAAATGTGTTGTTAACATTGTGGAAAAAAGTTGCTCTCAGCTGTTTTGGGAACACATTGTGAAATCGCGTATATCTTTGCTTCTACACATAGGAATGTATTGTGCTTTGCTTTACACACTATTCTACAGTCAAGAGGAGAGAATTCATCAAGTTTAATAAGCAAAAACACTGTATAAGTCGAATTTCAGCATTTTTGTGTGACCGGGAAAACCACAGTCACAAGCCGAGATGCAGTTCCATAGAAACTTGCCATTTTACCGCTGAACCTAAAAATGGGTAGAAAGTACTTTTTCTCCCTTCCTGTTAATGCCACAGACTTCGCCTTTACAGGGCACACGTTTTCTATCTTCCCCGCTTCAGCCCATGAAATATTGAGCTTCAAATGTGTTGTTAACGTTGTGTAAAAAAGTTGCTCACAGCTGTTCTAGGAACACATTGTGAAATCGCGTAAATCTTTGCTTCTACACATAGCAATGTATTGTGCTTTGCTTTACACACTATTCTACAGTCAAGAGGAGAGAATTCATCAAGTTTAATAAGCAAAAACACTGTATAAGTCGAATTTCAGCATTTTTGTGTGACCGGGAAAACCACAGTCACAAGCCGAGATGCAGTTCCATAGAAACTTGCCATTTTACCGCTGAACCTAAAAATGGGATGAAAGTACTTTTTCTCCCTTCCTGTTAATGCCACAGACCTCGCCTTTACAGGGCACACGTTTTCTATCTTCCCCGCTTCAGCCCATGAAATATTGAGCTTCAAATGTGTTGTTAACATTGTGTAAAAAAGTTGCTCACAGCTGTTTTGGGAACACATTGTGAAATCGCGTATATCTTTGCTTCTACACATAGGAATGTATTGTGCTTTGCTTTACACACTATTCTACAGTCAAGAGGTGAGAATTCATCAAGTTTAATAAGCAAAAACACTGTATAAGTCGAATTTCAGCATTTTTGTGTGACCGGGAAAACCACAGTCACAAGCCGGGATGCAGTTCCATAGAAACTTGCCATTTTACCGCTGAACCTAAAAATGGGTAGAAAGTACTTTTTCTCCCTTCCTGTTAATGCCACAGACTTCGCCTTTACAGGGCACACGTTTTCTATCTTCCCCGCTTCAGCCCATGAAATATTGAGCTTCAAATGTGTTGTTAACGTGGTGTAAATAAGTTGCTCACAGCTGTTCTAGGAACACATTGTGAAATCGCGTATATCTTTGCTTCTACACATAGCAATGTATTGTGCTTTGCTTTACACACTATTCTACAGTCAAGAGGAGAGAATTCATCAAGTTTAATAAGCAAAAACACTGTATAAGTCGAATTTCAGCATTTTTGTGTGACCGGGAAAACCACAGTCACAAGCCGAGATGCAGTTCCATAGAAACTTGCCATTTTACCGCTGAACCTAAAAATGGGTAGAAAGTACTTTACTCCCTTCCTGTTAATGCCACAGACTTCGCCTTTACAGGGCACACGTTTTCTATCTTCCCCGCCTCAGCCCATGAAATATTGAGCTTCAAATCTGTTGTTAACGTGGTGTAAAAAAGTTGCTCACAGCTGTTTTGGGAACACATTGTGAAATCGCGTATATCTTTGCTTCTACACATAGGAATGTATTGTGCTTTGCTTTACACACTATTCTACAGTCAAGAGGTGAGAATTCATCAAGTTTAATAAGCAAAAACACTGTATAAGTCGAATTTCAGCATTTTTGTGTGACCGGGAAAACCACAGTCACAAGCCGAGATGCAGTTCCATAGAAACTTGCCATTTTACCGCTGAACCTAAAAATGGGTAGAAAGTACTTTTTCTCCCTTCCTGTTAATGCCACAGACTTCGCCTTTACAGGGCACACGTTTTCTATCTTCCCCGCTTCAGCCCATGAAATATTGAGCTTCAAATGTGTTGTTAACATTGTGTAAAAAAGTTGCTCACAGCTGTTCTAGGAACACATTGTGAAATCGCGTATATCTTTGCTTCTACACATAGGAATGTATTGTGCTTTGCTTTACACACTCTTCTACAGTCAAGAGGAGAGAATTCATCAAGTTTAATAAGCACAAACACTGTATAAGTCGAATTTCAGCATTTTTGTGTGACCGGGAAAACCACAGTCACAAGCCGAGATGCAGTTCCATAGAGACTTGCCATTTTACCGCTGAACCTAAAAATGGGTAGAAAGTACTTTTTCTCCCTTCCTGTTAATGCCACAGACTTCGCCTTTACAGGGCACACGTTTTCTATCTTCCCCGCTTCAGCCCATGAAATATTGAGCTTCAAATGTGTTGTTAACGTTGTGTAAAAAAGTTGCTCACAGCTGTTCTAGGAACACATTGTGAAATCGCGTAAATCTTTGCTTCTACACATAGCAATGTATTGTGCTTTGCTTTACACACTATTCTACAGTCAAGAGGAGAGAATTCATCAAGTGTAATAAGCAAAAACACTGTATAAGTCGAATTTCAGCATTTTTGTGTGACCGGGAAAACCACAGTCACAAGCCGAGATGCAGTTCCATAGAAACTTGCCATTTTACCGCTGAACCTAAAAATGGGATGAAAGTACTTTTTCTCCCTTCCTGTTAATGCCACAGACTTCGCCTTTACAGGGCACACGTTTTCTATCTTCCCCGCTTCAGCCCATGAAATATTGAGCTTCAAATGTGTTGTTAACATTGTGGAAAAAAGTTGCTCACAGCTGTTTTGGGAACACATTGTGAAATCGCGTATATCTTTGCTTCTACACATAGGAATGTATTGTGCTTTGCTTTACACACTATTCTACAGTCAAGAGGTGAGAATTCATCAAGTTTAATAAGCAAAAACACTGTATAAGTCGAATTTCAGCATTTTTGTGTGACCGGGAAAACCACAGTCACAAGACGAGATGCAGTTTCATAGAAACTTGCCATTTTACCGCTGAACCTAAAAATGGGTAGAAAGTACTTTTTCTCCCTTCCTGTTAATGCCACAGATTTCGCCTTTACAGGGCACACGTTTTCTATCTTCCCCGCTTCAGCCCATGAAATATTGAGCTTCAAATGTGTTGTTAACATTGTGTAAAAAAGTTGCTCACAGCTGTTCTAGGAACACATTGTGAAATCGCGTATATCTTTGCTTCAACACATAGGAATGTATTGTGCTTTGCTTTACACACTCTTCTACAGTCAAGAGGAGAGAATTCATCAAGTTTAATAAGCACAAACACTGTATAAGTCGAATTTCAGCATTTTTGTGTGACCGGGAAAACCACAGTCACAAGCCGAGATGCAGTTCCATAGAGACATGCCATTTTACCGCTGAACCTAAAAATGGGTAGAAAGTACTTTTTCTCCCTTCCTGTTAATGCCACAGACTTCGCCTTTACAGGGCACACGTTTTCTATCTTCCCCGCTTCAGCCCATGAAATATTGAGCTTCAAATGTGTTGTTAACGTTGTGTAAAAAAGTTGCTCACAGCTGTTCTAGGAACACATTGTGAAATCTCGTATATCTTTGCTTCTACACATAGCAATGTATTGTGCTTTGCTTTACACACTATTCTACAGTCAATAGGAGAGAATTCATCAAGTTTAATAAGCAAAAACACTGTATAAGTCGAATTTCAGCATTTTTGTGTGACCGGGAAAACCACAGTCACAAGCCGAGATGCAGTTCCATAGAAACTTGCCATTTTACCGCTGAACCTAAAAATGGGTAGAAAGTACTTTTTCTCCCTTCCTGTTAATGCCACAGATTTCGCCTTTACAGGGCACACGTTTTCTATCTTCCCCGCTTCAGCCCATGAAATATTGAGCTTCAAATGTGTTGTTAACATTGTGTAAAAAAGTTGCTCACAGCTGTTTTGGGAACACATTGTGAAATCGCGTATATCTTTGCTTCTACACATAGGAATGTATTGTGCTTTGCTTTACACACTATTCTACAGTCAAGAGGTGAGAATTCATCAAGTTTAATAAGCAAAAACACTGTATAAGTCGAATTTCAGCATTTTTGTGTGACCGGGAAAACCACAGTCACAAGCCGAGATGCAGTTCCATAGAAACTTGCCATTTTACCGCTGAACCTAAAAATGGGTAGAAAGTACTTTTTCTCCCTTCCTGTTAATGCCACAGACTTCGCCTTTACAGGGCACACGTTTTCTATCTTCCCCGCTTCAGCCCATGAAATATTGAGCTTCAAATGTGTTGTTAACATTGTGTAAAAAAGTTGCTCACAGCTGTTCTAGGAACACATTGTGAAATCGCGTATATCTTTGCTTCTACACATAGGAATGTATTGTGCTTTGCTTTACACACTATTCTACAGTCAAGAGGAGAGAATTCATCAAGTTTAATAAGCAAATACACTGTATAAGTCGAATTTCAGCATTTTTGTGTGACCGGGAAAACCACAGTCACAAGCCGAGATGCAGTTCCATAGAAACTTGCCATTTTACCGCTGAACCTAAAAATGGGTAGAAAGTACTTTTTCTCCCTTCCTGTTAATGCCACAGACTTCGCCTTTACAGGGCACACGTTTTCTATCTTCCCCGCTTCAGCCCATGAAATATTGAGCTTCAAATGTGTTGTTAACATTGTGTAAAAAAGTTGCTCACAGCTGTTCTAGGAACACATTGTGAAATCGCGTATATCTTTGCTTCTACACATAGGAATGTATTGTGCTTTGCTTTACACACTATTCTACAGTCAAGAGGAGAGAATTCATCAAGTTTAATAAGCAAAAACACTGTATAAGTCGAATTTCAGCATTTTTGTGTGACCGGGAAAACCACAGTCACAAGCCGAGATGCAGTTCCATAGAAACTTGCCATTTTACCGCTGAACCTAAAAATGGGTAGAAAGTACTTTTTCTCCCTTCCTGTTAATGCCACAGACTTCGCCTTTACAGGGCACACGTTTTCTATCTTCCCCGCTTCAGCCCATGAAATATTGAGCTTCAAATGTGTTGTTAACATTGTGTAAAAAAGTTGCTCACAGCTGTTCTAGGAACACATTGTGAAATCGCGTTTATCTTTGCTTCTACACATAGGAATGTATTGTGCTTTGCTTTACACACTCTTCTACAGTCAAGAGGAGAGAATTCATCAAGTTTAATAAGCACAAACACTGTATAAGTCGAATTTCAGCATTTTTGTGTGACCGGGAAAACCACAGTCACAAGCCGAGATGCAGTTCCATAGAGACTTGCCATTTTACCGCTGAACCTAAAAATGGGTAGAAAGTACTTTTTCTCCCTTCCTGTTATTGCCACAGACTTCGCCTTTACAGGGCACACGTTTTCTATCTTCCCCGCTTAAGCCCATGAAATATTGAGCTTCAAATGTGTTGTTAACATTGTGTAAAAAAGTTGCTCACAGCTGTTCTAGGAACACATTGTGAAATCGCGTATATCTTTGCTTCTACACATAGCAATGTATTGTGCTTTGCTTTACACACCATTCTACAGTGAAGATGGGAGAATTCATCAAGTTTAATAAGCAAAAACACTGTATAAGTCGAATTTCAGCATTATTGTGTGACCGGGAAAACCACAGTCACAAGCCGAGATGCAGTTCCATAGAAACTTGCCATTTTACCGCTGAACCTAAAAATGGGTAGAAAGTACTTTTTCTCCCTTCCTGTTAATGCCACAGACTTCGCCTTTACAGGGCACACGTTTTCTATCTTCCCCGCTTCAGCCCATGAAATATTGAGCTTCAAATGTGTTGTTAACTTTGTGTAAAAAAGTTGCTCACAGCTGTTCTAGGAACACATTGTGAAATCGCGTATATCTTTGCTTCTACACATAGGAATGTATTGTGCTTTGCTTTACACACTATTCTACAGTCAAGAGGAGAGAATTCATCAAGTTTAATAAGCAAAAACACTGTATAAGTCGAATTTCAGCATTTTTGTGTGACCGGGAAAACCACAGTCACAAGCCGAGATGCAGTTCCATAGAAACTTGCCATTTTACCGCTGAACCTAAAAATGGGTAGAAAGTACTTTTTCTCCCTTCCTGTTAATGCCACAGACTTCGCCTTTACAGGGCACACGTTTTCTATCTTCCCCGCTTCAGCCCATGAAATATTGAGCTTCAAATGTGTTGTTAACATTGTGTAAAAAAGTTGCTCACAGCTGTTCTAGGAACACATTGTGAAATCGCGTATATCTTTTCTTCTACACATAGGAATGTATTGTGCTTTGCTTTACACACTATTCTACAGTCAAGAGGAGAGAATTCATCAAGTTTAATAAGCAAATACACTGTATAAGTCGAATTTCAGCATTTTTGTGTGACCGGGAAAACCACAGTCACAAGCCGAGATGCAGTTCCATAGAAACTTGCCATTTTACCGCTGAACCTAAAAATGGGTAGAAAGTACTTTTTCTCCCTTCCTGTTAATGCCACAGACTTCGCCTTTACAGGGCACACGTTTTCTATCTTCCCCGCTTCAGCCCATGAAATATTGAGCTTCAAATGTGTTGTTAACATTGTGTAAAAAAGTTGCTCACAGCTGTTCTAGGAACACATTGTGAAATCGCGTATATCTTTGCTTCTACACATAGGAATGTATTGTGCTTTGCTTTACACACTATTCTACAGTCAAGAGGAGAGAATTCATCAAGTTTAATAAGCAAATACACTGTATAAGTCGAATTTCAGCATTTTTGTGTGACCGGGAAAACCACAGTCACAAGCCGAGATGCAGTTCCATAGAAACTTGCCATTTTACCGCTGAACCTAAAAATGGGTAGAAAGTACTTTTTCTCCCTTCCTGTTAATGCCACAGACTTCGCCTTTACAGGGCACACGTTTTCTATCTTCCCCGCTTCAGCCCATGAAATATTGAGCTTCAAATGTGTTGTTAACATTGTGTAAAAAAGTTGCTCACAGCTGTTCTAGGAACACATTGTGAAATCGCGTATATCTTTGCTTCTACACATAGGAATGTATTGTGCTTTGCTTTACACACTATTCTACAGTCAAGAGGAGAGAATTCATCAAGTTTAATAAGCAAAAACACTGTATAAGTCGAATTTCAGCATTTTTGTGTGACCGGGAAAACCACAGTCACAAGCCGAGATGCAGTTCCATAGAAACTTGCCATTTTACCGCTGAACCTAAAAATGGGTAGAAAGTACTTTTTCTCCCTTCCTGTTAATGCCACAGACTTCGCCTTTACAGGGCACACGTTTTCTATCTTCCCCGCTTCAGCCCATGAAATATTGAGCTTCAAATGTGTTGTTAACATTGTGTAAAAAAGTTGCTCACAGCTGTTCTAGGAACACATTGTGAAATCGCGTTTATCTTTGCTTCTACACATAGGAATGTATTGTGCTTTGCTTTACACACTCTTCTACAGTCAAGAGGAGAGAATTCATCAAGTTTAATAAGCACAAACACTGTATAAGTCGAATTTCAGCATTTTTGTGTGACCGGGAAAACCACAGTCACAAGCCGAGATGCAGTTCCATAGAGACTTGCCATTTTACCGCTGAACCTAAAAATGGGTAGAAAGTACTTTTTCTCCCTTCCTGTTATTGCCACAGACTTCGCCTTTACAGGGCACACGTTTTCTATCTTCCCCGCTTAAGCCCATGAAATATTGAGCTTCAAATGTGTTGTTAACTTTGTGTAAAAAAGTTGCTCACAGCTGTTCTAGGAACACATTGTGAAATCGCGTATATCTTTTCTTCTACACATAGGAATGTATTGTGCTTTGCTTTACACACTATTCTACAGTCAAGAGGGAGGAGAGAATTCATCAAGTTTAATAAGCAAATACACTGTATAAGTCGAATTTCAGCATTTTTGTGTGACCGGGAAAACCACAGTCACAAGCCGAGATGCAGTTCCATAGAAACTTGCCATTTTACCGCTGAACCTAAAAATGGGTAGAAAGTACTTTTTCTCCCTTCCTGTTAATGCCACAGACTTCGCCTTTACAGGGCACACGTTTTCTATCTTCCCCGCTTCAGCCCATGAAATATTGAGCTTCAAATGTGTTGTTAACATTGTGTAAAAAAGTTGCTCACAGCTGTTCTAGGAACACATTGTGAAATCGCGTATATCTTTGCTTCTACACATAGGAATGTATTGTGCTTTGCTTTACACACTATTCTACAGTCAAGAGGAGAGAATTCATCAAGTTTAATAAGCAAATACACTGTATAAGTCGAATTTCAGCATTTTTGTGTGACCGGGAAAACCACAGTCACAAGCCGAGATGCAGTTCCATAGAAACTTGCCATTTTACCGCTGAACCTAAAAATGGGTAGAAAGTACTTTTTCTCCCTTCCTGTTAATGCCACAGACTTCGCCTTTACAGGGCACACGTTTTCTATCTTCCCCGCTTCAGCCCATGAAATATTGAGCTTCAAATGTGTTGTTAACATTGTGTAAAAAAGTTGCTCACAGCTGTTCTAGGAACACATTGTGAAATCGCGTATATCTTTGCTTCTACACATAGGAATGTATTGTGCTTTGCTTTACACACTATTCTACAGTCAAGAGGAGAGAATTCATCAAGTTTAATAAGCAAAAACACTGTATAAGTCGAATTTCAGCATTTTTGTGTGACCGGGAAAACCACAGTCACAAGCCGAGATGCAGTTCCATAGAAACTTGCCATTTTACCGCTGAACCTAAAAATGGGTAGAAAGTACTTTTTCTCCCTTCCTGTTAATGCCACAGACTTCGCCTTTACAGGGCACACGTTTTCTATCTTCCCCGCTTCAGCCCATGAAATATTGAGCTTCAAATGTGTTGTTAACATTGTGTAAAAAAGTTGCTCACAGCTGTTCTAGGAACACATTGTGAAATCGCGTTTATCTTTGCTTCTACACATAGGAATGTATTGTGCTTTGCTTTACACACTCTTCTACAGTCAAGAGGAGAGAATTCATCAAGTTTAATAAGCACAAACACTGTATAAGTCGAATTTCAGCATTTTTGTGTGACCGGGAAAACCACAGTCACAAGCCGAGATGCAGTTCCATAGAGACTTGCCATTTTACCGCTGAACCTAAAAATGGGTAGAAAGTACTTTTTCTCCCTTCCTGTTATTGCCACAGACTTCGCCTTTACAGGGCACACGTTTTCTATCTTCCCCGCTTAAGCCCATGAACTATTGAGCTTCAAATGTGTTGTTAACATTGTGTAAAAAAGTTGCTCACAGCTGTTCTAGGAACACATTGTGAAATCGCGTATATCTTTGCTTCTACACATAGCAATGTATTGTGCTTTGCTTTACACACCATTCTACAGTGAAGATGGGAGAATTCATCAAGTTTAATAAGCAAAAACACTGTATAAGTCGAATTTCAGCATTATTGTGTGACCGGGAAAACCACAATCACAAGCCGAGATGCAGTTCCATAGAAACTTGCCATTTTACCGCTGAACCTAAAAATGGGTAGAAAGTACTTTTTCTCCCTTCCTGTTAATGCCACAGACTTCGCCTTTACAGAGCACACGTTTTCTATCTTCCCCGCTTCAGCCCATGAAATATTGAGCTTCAAATGTGTTGTTAACATTGTGTAAAAAAGTTGCTCACAGCTGTTCTAGGAACACATTGTGAAATCGCGTATATCTTTGCTTCTACACATAGGAATGTATTGTGCTTTGCTTTACACACTATTCTACAGTCAAGAGGAGAGAATTCATCAAGTTTAATAAGCACAAACACTGTATAAGTCGAATTTCAGCATTTTTGTGTGACCGGGAAAACCACAGTCACAAGCCGAGATGCAGTTCCATAGAAACTTGCCATTTTACCGCTGAACCTAAAAATGGGTAGAAAGTACTTTTTCTCCCTTCCTGTTAATGCCACAGACTTCGCCTTTACAGGGCACACGTTTTCTATCTTCCCCGCTTCAGCCCATGAAATATTGAGCTTCAAATGTGTTGTTAACTTTGTGTAAAAAAGTTGCTCACAGCTGTTCTAGGAACACATTGTGAAATCGCGTATATCTTTTCTTCTACACATAGGAATGTATTGTGCTTTGCTTTACACACTATTCTACAGTCAAGAGGAGAGAATTCATCAAGTTTAATAAGCAAATACACTGTATAAGTCGAATTTCAGCATTTTTGTGTGACCGGGAAAACCACAGTCACAAGCCGAGATGCAGTTCCATAGAAACTTGCCATTTTACCGCTGAACCTAAAAATGGGTAGAAAGTACTTTTTCTCCCTTCCTGTTAATGCCACAGACTTCGCCTTTACAGGGCACACGTTTTCTATCTTCCCCGCTTCAGCCCATGAAATATTGAGCTTCAAATGTGTTGTTAACGTGGTGTAAAAAAGTTGCTCACAGCTGTTCTAGGAACACATTGTGAAATCGCGTATATCTTTGCTTCTACACATAGCAATGTATTGTGCTTTGCTTTACACACTATTCTACAGTCAAGAGGAGAGAATTCATCAAGTTTAATAAGCAAAAACACTGTATAAGTCGAATTTCAGCATTTTTGTGTGACCGGGAAAACCACAGTCACAAGCCGAGATGCAGTTCCATAGAAACTTGCCATTTTACCGCTGAACCTAAAAATGGGTAGAAAGTACTTTTTCTCCCTTCCTGTTAATGCCACAGACTTCGCCTTTACAGGGCACACGTTTTCTATCTTCCCCGCTTCAGCCCATGAAATATTGAGCTTCAAATGTGTTGTTAACATTGTGTAAAAAAGTTGCTCACAGCTGTTCTAGGAACACATTGTGAAATCGCGTATATCTTTTCTTCTACACATAGGAATGTATTGTGCTTTGCTTTACACACTATTCTACAGTCAAGAGGAGAGAATTCATCAAGTTTAATAAGCAAATACACTGTATAAGTCGAATTTCAGCATTTTTGTGTGACCGGGAAAACCACAGTCACAAGCCGAGATGCAGTTCCATAGAAACTTGCCATTTTACCGCTGAACCTAAAAATGGGTAGAAAGTACTTTTTCTCCCTTCCTGTTAATGCCACAGACTTCGCCTTTACAGGGCACACGTTTTCTATCTTCCCCGCTTCAGCCCATGAAATATTGAGCTTCAAATGTGTTGTTAACATTGTGTAAAAAAGTTGCTCACAGCTGTTCTAGGAACACATTGTGAAATCGCGTATATCTTTGCTTCTACACATAGGAATGTATTGTGCTTTGCTTTACACACTATTCTACAGTCAAGAGGAGAGAATTCATCAAGTTTAATAAGCAAATACACTGTATAAGTCGAATTTCAGCATTTTTGTGTGACCGGGAAAACCACAGTCACAAGCCGAGATGCAGTTCCATAGAAACTTGCCATTTTACCGCTGAACCTAAAAATGGGTAGAAAGTACTTTTTCTCCCTTCCTGTTAATGCCACAGACTTCGCCTTTACAGGGCACACGTTTTCTATCTTCCCCGCTTCAGCCCATGAAATATTGAGCTTCAAATGTGTTGTTAACATTGTGTAAAAAAGTTGCTCACAGCTGTTCTAGGAACACATTGTGAAATCGCGTATATCTTTGCTTCTACACATAGGAATGTATTGTGCTTTGCTTTACACACTATTCTACAGTCAAGAGGAGAGAATTCATCAAGTTTAATAAGCAAAAACACTGTATAAGTCGAATTTCAGCATTTTTGTGTGACCGGGAAAACCACAGTCACAAGCCGAGATGCAGTTCCATAGAAACTTGCCATTTTACCGCTGAACCTAAAAATGGGTAGAAAGTACTTTTTCTCCCTTCCTGTTAATGCCACAGACTTCGCCTTTACAGGGCACACGTTTTCTATCTTCCCCGCTTCAGCCCATGAAATATTGAGCTTCAAATGTGTTGTTAACATTGTGTAAAAAAGTTGCTCACAGCTGTTCTAGGAACACATTGTGAAATCGCGTTTATCTTTGCTTCTACACATAGGAATGTATTGTGCTTTGCTTTACACACTCTTCTACAGTCAAGAGGAGAGAATTCATCAAGTTTAATAAGCACAAACACTGTATAAGTCGAATTTCAGCATTTTTGTGTGACCGGGAAAACCACAGTCACAAGCCGAGATGCAGTTCCATAGAGACTTGCCATTTTACCGCTGAACCTAAAAATGGGTAGAAAGTACTTTTTCTCCCTTCCTGTTATTGCCACAGACTTCGCCTTTACAGGGCACACGTTTTCTATCTTCCCCGCTTAAGCCCATGAAATATTGAGCTTCAAATGTGTTGTTAACATTGTGTAAAAAAGTTGCTCACAGCTGTTCTAGGAACACATTGTGAAATCGCGTATATCTTTGCTTCTACACATAGCAATGTATTGTGCTTTGCTTTACACACCATTCTACAGTGAAGATGGGAGAATTCATCAAGTTTAATAAGCAAAAACACTGTATAAGTCGAATTTCAGCATTATTGTGTGACCGGGAAAACCACAGTCACAAGCCGAGATGCAGTTCCATAGAAACTTGCCATTTTACCGCTGAACCTAAAAATGGGTAGAAAGTACTTTTTCTCCCTTCCTGTTAATGCCACAGACTTCGCCTTTACAGAGCACACGTTTTCTATCTTCCCCGCTTCAGCCCATGAAATATTGAGCTTCAAATGTGTTGTTAACATTGTGTAAAAAAGTTGCTCACAGCTGTTCTAGGAACACATTGTGAAATCGCGTATATCTTTGCTTCTACACATAGGAATGTATTGTGCTTTGCTTTACACACTATTCTACAGTCAAGAGGAGAGAATTCATCAAGTTTAATAAGCACAAACACTGTATAAGTCGAATTTCAGCATTTTTGTGTGACCGGGAAAACCACAGTCACAAGCCGAGATGCAGTTCCATAGAAACTTGCCATTTTACCGCTGAACCTAAAAATGGGTAGAAAGTACTTTTTCTCCCTTCCTGTTAATGCCACAGACTTCGCCTTTACAGGGCACACGTTTTCTATCTTCCCCGCTTCAGCCCATGAAATATTGAGCTTCAAATGTGTTGTTAACATTGTGTAAAAAAGTTGCTCACAGCTGTTCTAGGAACACATTGTGAAATCGCGTATATCTTTTCTTCTACACATAGGAATGTATTGTGCTTTGCTTTACACACTATTCTACAGTCAAGAGGAGAGAATTCATCAAGTTTAATAAGCAAAAACACTGTATAAGTCGAATTTCAGCATTTTTGTGTGACCGGGAAAACCACAGTCACAAGCCGAGATGCAGTTCCATAGAAACTTGCCATTTTACCGCTGAACCTAAAAATGGGTAGAAAGTACTTTTTCTCCCTTCCTGTTAATGCCACAGACTTCGCCTTTACAGGGCACACGTTTTCTATCTTCCCCGCTTCAGCCCATGAAATATTGAGCTTCAAATGTGTTGTTAACGTTGTGTAAAAAAGTTGCTCACAGCTGTTCTAGGAACACATTGTGAAATCGCGTATATCTTTTCTTCTACACATAGGAATGTATTGTGCTTTGCTTTACACACTATTCTACAGTCAAGAGGAGAGAATTCATCAAGTTTAATAAGCAAAAACTCTGTATAAGTCGAATTTCAGCATTTTTGTGTGACCGGGAAAACCACAGTCACAAGCCGAGATGCAGTTCCATAGAAACTTGCCATTTTACCGCTGAACCTAAAAATGGGTAGAAAGTACTTTTTCTCCCTTCCTGTTAATGCCACAGAATTCGCCTTTACAGGGCACACGTTTTCTATCTTCCCCGCTTCAGCCCATGAAATATTGAGCTTCAAATGTGTTGTTAACATTGTGCAAAAAAGTTGCTCACAGCTGTTCTAGGAACACATTGTGAAATCGCGTATATCTTTGCTTCTACACATAGGAATGTATTGTGCTTTGCTTTACACACTATTCTACAGTCAAGAGGAGAGAATTCATCAAGTTTAATAAGCAAAAACACTGTATAAGTCGAATTTCAGCATTTTTGTGTGACCGGGAATACCACAGTCACAAGCCGAGATTCAGTTCCATAGGAACTTGCCATTTTACCGCTGAACCTAAAAATGGGTAGAAAGTACTTTTTCTCCCTTCCTGTTAATGCCACAGAATTCGCCTTTACAGGGCACACGTTTTCTATCTTCCCCGCTTCAGCCCATGAAATATTGAGCTTCAAATGTGTTGTTAACGTTGTGTAAAAAAGTTGCTCACAGCTGTTCTAGGAACACATTGTGAAATCGCGTAAATCTTTGCTTCTACACATAGCAATGTATTGTGCTTTGCTTTACACACTATTCTACAGTCAAGAGGTGAGAATTCATCAAGTTTAATAAGCAAAAACACTGTATAAGTCGAATTTCAGCATTTTTGTGTGACCGGGAAAACCACAGTCACAAGCCGAGATGCAGTTCCATAGAAACTTGCCGTTTTACCGCGGAACCTAAAAATGGGTAGAAAGTACTTTTTCTCCCTTCCTGTTAATGCCACAGACATCGCCTTTACAGGGCACACGTTTTCTATCTTCCCCGCTTCAGCCCATGAAATATTGAGCTTCAAATGTGTTGTTAACATTGTGCAAAAAAGTTGCTCACAGCTGTTCTAGGAACACATTGTGAAATCGCGTATATCTTTGCTTCTACACATAGGAATGTATTGTGCTTTGCTTTACACACTATTCTACAGTCAAGAGGAGAGAATTCATCAAGTTTAATAAGCAAAAACACTGTATAAGTCGAATTTCAGCATTTTTGTGTAACCGGGAATACCACAGTCACAAGCCGAGATTCAGTTCCATAGGAACTTGCCATTTTACCGCTGAACCTAAAAATGGGTAGAAAGTACTTTTTCTCCCTTCCTGTTAATGCCACAGAATTCGCCTTTACAGGGCACACGTTTTCTATCTTCCCCGCTTCAGCCCATGAAATATTGAGCTTCAAATGTGTTGTTAACGTTGTGTAAAAAAGTTGCTCACAGCTGTTCTAGGAACACATTGTGAAATCGCGTAAATCTTTGCTTCTACACATAGCAATGTATTGTGCTTTGCTTTACACACTATTCTACAGTCAAGAGGTGAGAATTCATCAAGTTTAATAAGCAAAAACACTGTATAAGTCGAATTTCAGCATTTTTGTGTGACCGGGAAAACCACAGTCACAAGCCGAGATGCAGTTCCATAGAAACTTGCCGTTTTACCGCTGAACCTAAAAATGGGTAGAAAGTACTTTTTCTCCCTTCCTGTTAATGCCACAGACTTCGCCTTTACAGGGCACACGTTTTCTATCTTCCCCGCTTCAGCCCATGAAATATTGAGCTTCAAATGTGTTGTTAACTTTGTGTAAAAAAGTTGCTCACAGCTGTTCTAGGAACACATTGTGAAATCGCGTATATCTTTTCTTCTACACATAGGAATGTATTGTGCTTTGCTTTACACACTATTCTACAGTCAAGAGGAGAGAATTCATCAAGTTTAATAAGCAAATACACTGTATAAGTCGAATTTCAGCATTTTTGTGTGACCGGGAAAACCACAGTCACAAGCCGAGATGCAGTTCCATAGAAACTTGCCATTTTACCGCTGAACCTAAAAAGGGGTAGAAAGTACTTTTTCTCCCTTCCTGTTAATGCCACAGACTTCGCCTTTACAGGGCACACGTTTTCTATCTTCCCCGCTTCAGCCCATGAAATATTGAGCTTCAAATGTGTTGTTAACATTGTGTAAAAAAGTTGCTCACAGCTGTTCTAGGAACACATTGTGAAATCGCGTATATCTTTGCTTCTACACATAGGAATGTATTGTGCTTTGCTTTACACACTATTCTACAGTCAAGAGGAGAGAATTCATCAAGTTTAATAAGCAAAAACACTGTATAAGTCGAATTTCAGCATTTTTGTGTGACCGGGAAAACCACAGTCACAAGCCGAGATGCAGTTCCATAGAAACTTGCCATTTTACCGCTGAACCTAAAAATGGGTAGAAAGTACTTTTTCTCCCTTCCTGTTAATGCCACAGACTTCGCCTTTACAGGGCACACGTTTTCTATCTTCCCCGCTTCAGCCCATGAAATATTGAGCTTCAAATGTGTTGTTAACGTTGTGTAAAAAAGTTGCTCACAGCTGTTCTAGGAACACATTGTGAAATCGCGTATATCTTTGCTTTTACACATAGGAATGTATTGTGCTTTGCTTTACACACTATTCTACAGTCAAGAGGAGAGAATTCATCAAGTTTAATAAGCAAAAACACTGTATAAGTCGAATTTCAGCATTTTTGTGTGACCGGGAAAACCACAGTCACAAGCCGAGATGCAGTTCCATAGAAACTTGCCATTTTACCGCTGAACCTAAAAATGGGTAGAAAGTACTTTTTCTCCCTTCCTGTTAATGCCACAGACTTCGCCTTTACAGGGCACACGTTTTCTATCTTCCCCGCTTCAGCCCATGAAATATTGAGCTTCAAATGTGTTGTTAACGTTGTGTAAAAAAGTTGCTCACAGCTGTTCTAGGAACACATTGTGAAATCGCGTATATCTTTTCTTCTACACATAGGAATGTATTGTGCTTTGCTTTACACACTATTCTACAGTCAAGAGGAGAGAATTCATCAAGTTTAATAAGCAAAAACACTGTATAAGTCGAATTTCAGCATTATTGTGTGACCGGGAAAACCACAGTCACAAGCCGAGATGCAGTTCCATAGAGACTTGCCATTTTACCGCGGAACCTAAAAATGGGTAGAAAGTACTTTTTCTCCCTTCCTGTTAATGCCACAGACTTCGCCTCTACAGGGCACACGTTTTCTATCTTCCCCGCTTCAGCCCATGAAATATTGAGCTTCAAATGTGTTGTTAACTTTGTGTAAAAAAGTTGCTCACAGCTGTTCTTGGAACACATTGTGAAATCGCGTATATCTTTTCTTCTACACATAGGAATGTATTGTGCTTTGCTTTACACACTATTCTACAGTCAAGAGGAGAGAATTCATCAAGTTTAATAAGCAAATACACTGTATAAGTCGAATTTCAGCATTTTTGTGTGACCGGGAAAACCACAGTCACAAGCCGAGATGCAGTTCCATAGAAACTTGCCATTTTACCGCTGAACCTAAAAATGGGTAGAAAGTACTTTTTCTCCCTTCCTGTTAATGCCACAGACTTCGCCTTTACAGGGCACACGTTTTCTATCTTCCCCGCTTCAGCCCATGAAATATTGAGCTTCAAATGTGTTGTTAACGTTGTGTAAAAAAGTTGCTCACAGCTGTTCTAGGAACACATTGTGAAATCGCGTATATCTTTTCTTCTACACATAGGAATGTATTGTGCTTTGCTTTACACACTATTCTACAGTCAAGAGGAGAGAATTCATCAAGTTTAATAAGCAAAAACACTGTATAAGTCGAATTTCAGCATTATTGTGTGACCGGGAAAACCACAGTCACAAGCCGAGATGCAGTTCCATAGAGACTTGCCATTTTACCGCGGAACCTAAAAATGGGTAGAAAGTACTTTTTCTCCCTTCCTGTTAATGCCACAGACTTCGCCTCTACAGGGCACACGTTTTCTATCTTCCCCGCTTCAGCCCATGAAATATTGAGCTTCAAATGTGTTGTTAACTTTGTGTAAAAAAGTTGCTCACAGCTGTTCTTGGAACACATTGTGAAATCGCGTATATCTTTTCTTCTACACATAGGAATGTATTGTGCTTTGCTTTACACACTATTCTACAGTCAAGAGGAGAGAATTCATCAAGTTTAATAAGCAAAAACACTGTATAAGTCGAATTTCAGCATTTTTGTGTGACCGGGAAAACCACAGTCACAAGCCGATATGCAGTTCCATAGAAACTTGCCGTTTTACCGCTGAACCTAAAAATGGGTAGAAAGTACTTTTTCTCCCTTCCTGTTAATGCCACAGACTTCGCCTTTACAGGGCACACGTTTTCTATCTTCCCCGCTTCAGCCCATGAAATATTGAGCTTCAAATGTGTTGTTAACTTTGTGTAAAAAAGTTGCTCACAGCTGTTCTAGGAACACATTGTGAAATCGCGTATATCTTTTCTTCTACACATAGGAATGTATTGTGCTTTGCTTTACACACTATTCTACAGTCAAGAGGAGAGAATTCATCAAGTTTAATAAGCAAATACACTGTATAAGTCGAATTTCAGCATTTTTGTGTGACCGGGAAAACCACAGTCACAAGCCGAGATGCAGTTCCATAGAAACTTGCCATTTTACCGCTGAACCTAAAAAGGGGTAGAAAGTACTTTTTCTCCCTTCCTGTTAATGCCACAGACTTCGCCTTTACAGGGCACACGTTTTCTATCTTCCCCGCTTCAGCCCATGAAATATTGAGCTTCAAATGTGTTGTTAACATTGTGTAAAAAAGTTGCTCACAGCTGTTCTAGGAACACATTGTGAAATCGCGTATATCTTTGCTTCTACACATAGGAATGTATTGTGCTTTGCTTTACACACTATTCTACAGTCAAGAGGAGAGAATTCATCAAGTTTAATAAGCAAAAACACTGTATAAGTCGAATTTCAGCATTTTTGTGTGACCGGGAAAACCACAGTCACAAGCCGAGATGCAGTTCCATAGAAACTTGCCATTTTACCGCTGAACCTAAAAATGGGTAGAAAGTACTTTTTCTCCCTTCCTGTTAATGCCACAGACTTCGCCTTTACAGGGCACACGTTTTCTATCTTCCCCGCTTCAGCCCATGAAATATTGAGCTTCAAATGTGTTGTTAACGTTGTGTAAAAAAGTTGCTCACAGCTGTTCTAGGAACACATTGTGAAATCGCGTATATCTTTGCTTTTACACATAGGAATGTATTGTGCTTTGCTTTACACACTATTCTACAGTCAAGAGGAGAGAATTCATCAAGTTTAATAAGCAAAAACACTGTATAAGTCGAATTTCAGCATTTTTGTGTGACCGGGAAAACCACAGTCACAAGCCGAGATGCAGTTCCATAGAAACTTGCCATTTTACCGCTGAACCTAAAAATGGGTAGAAAGTACTTTTTCTCCCTTCCTGTTAATGCCACAGACTTCGCCTTTACAGGGCACACGTTTTCTATCTTCCCCGCTTCAGCCCATGAAATATTGAGCTTCAAATGTGTTGTTAACGTTGTGTAAAAAAGTTGCTCACAGCTGTTCTAGGAACACATTGTGAAATCGCGTATATCTTTTCTTCTACACATAGGAATGTATTGTGCTTTGCTTTACACACTATTCTACAGTCAAGAGGAGAGAATTCATCAAGTTTAATAAGCAAAAACACTGTATAAGTCGAATTTCAGCATTATTGTGTGACCGGGAAAACCACAGTCACAAGCCGAGATGCAGTTCCATAGAGACTTGCCATTTTACCGCGGAACCTAAAAATGGGTAGAAAGTACTTTTTCTCCCTTCCTGTTAATGCCACAGACTTCGCCTCTACAGGGCACACGTTTTCTATCTTCCCCGCTTCAGCCCATGAAATATTGAGCTTCAAATGTGTTGTTAACTTTGTGTAAAAAAGTTGCTCACAGCTGTTCTTGGAACACATTGTGAAATCGCGTATATCTTTTCTTCTACACATAGGAATGTATTGTGCTTTGCTTTACACACTATTCTACAGTCAAGAGGAGAGAATTCATCAAGTTTAATAAGCAAATACACTGTATAAGTCGAATTTCAGCATTTTTGTGTGACCGGGAAAACCATAGTCACAAGCCGAGATGCAGTTCCATAGAAACTTGCCATTTTACCGCTGAACCTAAAAATGGGTAGAAAGTACTTTTTCTCCCTTCCTGTTAATGCCACAGACTTCGCCTTTACAGGACACACGTTTTCTATCTTCCCCGCTTCAGCCCATGAAATATTGAGCTTCAAATGTGTTGTTAACATTGTGTAAAAAAGTTGCTCACAGCTGTTCTTGGAACACATTGTGAAATCGCGTATATCTTTGCTTCTACACATAGAAATGTATTGTGCTTTGCTTTACACACTATTCTACAGTCAAGAGGAGAGAATTCATCAAGTTTAATAAGCAAAAACACTGTATAAGTCGAATTTCAGCATTATTGTGTGACCGGGAAAACCACAGTCACAAGCCGAGATGCAGTTCCATAGAAACTTGCCGTTTTACCGCTGAACCTAAAAATGGGTAGAAAGTACTTTTTCTCCCTTCCTGTTAATGCCACAGACTTCGTATTTACAGGGCACACGTTTTCTATCTTCCCCGCTTCAGCCCATGAAATATTGAGCTTCAAATGTGTTGTTAACTTTGTGTAAAAAAGTTGCTCACAGCTGTTCTAGGAACACATTGTGAAATCGCGTATATCTTTTCTTCTACACATAGGAATGTATTGTGCTTTGCTTTACACACTATTCTACAGTCAAGAGGAGAGAATTCATCAAGTTTAATAAGCAAAAACACTGTATAAGTCGAATTTCAGCATTTTTGTGTAACCGGGAATACCACAGTCACAAGCCGAGATTCAGTTCCATAGGAACTTGCCATTTTACCGCGGAACCTAAAAATGGGTAGAAAGTACTTTTTCTCCCTTCCTGTTAATGCCACAGACTTCGCCTTTACAGGGCACACGTTTTCTATCTTCCCCGCTTCAGCCCATGAAATATTGAGCTTCAAATGTGTTGTTAACATTGTGCAAAAAAGTTGCTCACAGCTGTTCTAGGAACACATTGTGAAATCGCGTATATCTTTGCTTCTACACATAGGAATGTATTGTGCTTTGCTTTACACACTATTCTACAGTCAAGAGGAGAGAATTCATCAAGTTTAATAAGCAAAAACACTGTATAAGTCGAATTTCAGCATTTTTGTGTAACCGGGAATACCACAGTCACAAGCCGAGATTCAGTTCCATAGGAACTTGCCATTTTACCGCTGAACCTAAAAATGGGTAGAAAGTACTTTTTCTCCCTTCCTGTTAATGCCACAGAATTCGCCTTTACAGGGCACACGTTTTCTATCTTCCCCGCTTCAGCCCATGAAATATTGAGCTTCAAATGTGTTGTTAACGTTGTGTAAAAAAGTTGCTCACAGCTGTTCTAGGAACACATTGTGAAATCGCGTAAATCTTTGCTTCTACACATAGCAATGTATTGTGCTTTGCTTTACACACTATTCTACAGTCAAGAGGTGAGAATTCATCAAGTTTAATAAGCAAAAACACTGTATAAGTCGAATTTCAGCATTTTTGTGTGACCGGGAAAACCACAGTCACAAGCCGAGATGCAGTTCCATAGAAACTTGCCGTTTTACCGCTGAACCTAAAAATGGGTAGAAAGTACTTTTTCTCCCTTCCTGTTAATGCCACAGACTTCGCCTTTACAGGGCACACGTTTTCTATCTTCCCCGCTTCAGCCCATGAAATATTGAGCTTCAAATGTGTTGTTAACATTGTGTAAAAAAGTTGCTCACAGCTGTTCTAGGAACACATTGTGAAATCGCGTATATCTTTGCTTCTACACATAGGAATGTATTGTGCTTTGCTTTACACACTATTCTACAGTCAAGAGGAGAGAATTCATCAAGTTTAATAAGCAAAAACACTGTATAAGTCGAATTTCAGCATTTTTGTGTGACCGGGAAAACCACAGTCACAAGCCGAGATGCAGTTCCATAGAAACTTGCCATTTTACCGCTGAACCTAAAAATGGGTAGAAAGTACTTTTTCTCCCTTCCTGTTTATGCCACAGACTTCGCCTTTACAGGGCACACGTTTTCTATCTTCCCCGCTTCAGCCCATGAAATATTGAGCTTCAAATGTGTTGTTAACGTTGTGTAAAAAAGTTGCTCACAGCTGTTCTAGGAACACATTGTGAAATCGCGTATATCTTTGCTTCTACACATAGCAATGTATTGTGCTTTGCTTTACACACTATTCTACAGTCAAGAGGAGAGAATTCATCAAGTTTAATAAGCAAAAACACTGTATAAGTCGAATTTCAGCATTTTTGTGTGACCGGGAAAACCACAGTCACAAGCCGAGATGCAGTTCCATAGAAACTTGCCATTTTACCGCTGAACCTAAAAATGGGTAGAAAGTACTTTTTCTCCCTTCCTGTTAATACCACAGACTTCGCCTTTACAGGGCACACGTTTTCTATCTTCCCCGCTTCAGCCCATGAAATATTGAGCTTCAAATGTGTTGTTAACATTGTGTAAAAAAGTTGCTCACAGCTGTTTTGGGAACACATTGTGAAATCGCGTATATCTTTGCTTCTACACATAGGAATGTATTGTGCTTTGCTTTACACACTATTCTACAGTCAAGAGGTGAGAATTCATCAAGTTTAATAAGCAAAAACACTGTATAAGTCGAATTTCAGCATTTTTGTGTGACCGGGAAAACCACAGTCACAAGCCGAGATGCAGTTCCATAGAAACTTGCCATTTTACCGCTGAACCTAAAAATGGGTAGAAAGTACTTTTTCTCCCTTCCTGTTAATGCCACAGACTTCGCCTTTACAGGGCACACGTTTTCTATCTTCCCCGCTTCAGCCCATGAAATATTGAGCTTCAAATGTGTTTTTAACATTGTGTAAAAAAGTTGCTCACAGCTGTTTTGGGAACACATTGTGAAATCGCGTATATCTTTGCTTCTACACATAGGAATGTATTGTGCTTTGCTTTACACACTATTCTACAGTCAAGAGGAGAGAATTCATCAAGTTTAATAAGCAAAAACACTGTATAAGTCGAATTTCAGCATTTTTGTGTGACCGGGAAAACCACAGTCACAAGCCGAGATGCAGTTCCATAGAAACTTGCCGTTTTACCGCTGAACCTAAAAATGGGTAGAAAGTACTTTTTCTCCCTTCCTGTTAATGCCACAGACTTCGCCTTTACAGGGCACACGTTTTCTATCTTCCCCGCTTCAGCCCATGAAATATTGAGCTTCAAATCTGTTGTTAACGTGGTGTAAAAAAGTTGCTCACAGCTGTTCTAGGAACACATTGTGAAATCGCGTATATCTTTGCTTCTACACATAGCAATGTATTGTGCTTTGCTTTACACACTATTCTACAGTCAAGAGGAGAGAATTCATCAAGTTTAATAAGCAAAAACACTGTATAAGTCGAATTTCAGCATTTTTGTGTGACCGGGAAAACCACAGTCACAAGCCGAGATGCAGTTCCATAGAAACTTGCCATTTTACCGCTGAACCTAAAAATGGGTAGAAAGTACTTTTTCTCCCTTCCTGTTAATACCACAGACTTCGCCTTTACAGGGCACACGTTTTCTATCTTCCCCGCTTCAGCCCATGAAATATTGAGCTTCAAATGTGTTGTTAACATTGTGTAAAAAAGTTGCTCACAGCTGTTTTGGGAACACATTGTGAAATCGCGTATATCTTTGCTTCTACACATAGGAATGTATTGTGCTTTGCTTTACACACTATTCTACAGTCAAGAGGTGAGAATTCATCAAGTTTAATAAGCAAAAACACTGTATAAGTCGAATTTCAGCATTTTTGTGTGACCGGGAAAACCACAGTCACAAGCCGAGATGCAGTTCCATAGAAACTTGCCATTTTACCGCTGAACCTAAAAATGGGTAGAAAGTACTTTTTCTCCCTTCCTGTTAATGCCACAGACTTCGCCTTTACAGGGCACACGTTTTCTATCTTCCCCGCTTCAGCCCATGAAATATTGAGCTTCAAATGTGTTTTTAACATTGTGTAAAAAAGTTGCTCACAGCTGTTTTGGGAACACATTGTGAAATCGCGTATATCTTTGCTTCTACACATAGGAATGTATTGTGCTTTGCTTTACACACTATTCTACAGTCAAGAGGAGAGAATTCATCAAGTTTAATAAGCAAAAACACTGTATAAGTCGAATTTCAGCATTTTTGTGTGACCGGGAAAACCACAGTCACAAGCCGAGATGCAGTTCCATAGAAACTTGCCGTTTTACCGCTGAACCTAAAAATGGGTAGAAAGTACTTTTTCTCCCTTCCTGTTAATGCCACAGACTTCGCCTTTACAGGGCACACGTTTTCTATCTTCCCCGCTTCAGCCCATGAAATATTGAGCTTCAAATCTGTTGTTAACGTGGTGTAAAAAAGTTGCTCACAGCTGTTCTAGGAACACATTGTGAAATCGCGTATATCTTTGCTTCTACACATAGCAATGTATTGTGCTTTGCTTTACACACTATTCTACAGTCAAGAGGAGAGAATTCATCAAGTTTAATAAGCAAAAACACTGTATAAGTCGAATTTCAGCATTTTTGTGTGACCGGGAAAACCACAGTCACAAGCCGAGATGCAGTTCCATAGAAACTTGCCGTTTTACCGCTTAACCTAAAAATGGGTAGAAAGTACTTTTTCTCCCTTCCTGTTAATGCCACAGACTTCGCCTTTACAGGGCACACGTTTTCTATCTTCCCCGCTTCAGCCCATGAAATATTGAGCTTCAAATCTGTTGTTAACGTGGTGTAAAAAAGTTGCTCACAGCTGTTCTAGGAACACATTGTGAAATCGCGTATATCTTTGCTTCTACACATAGCAATGTATTGTGCTTTGCTTTACACACTATTCTACAGTCAAGAGGTGAGAATTCATCAAGTTTAATAAGCAAAAACACTGTATAAGTCGAATTTCAGCATTTTTGTGTGACCGGGAAAACCACAGTCACAAGCCGAGATGCAGTTCCATAGAAACTTGCCATTTTACCGCTGAACCTAAAAATGGGTAGAAAGTACTTTTTCTCCCTTCCTGTTAATGCCACAGACTTCGCCTTTACAGGGCACACGTTTTCTATCTTCCCCGCTTCAGCCCATGAAATATTGAGCTTCAAATGTGTTGTTAACATTGTGTAAAAAAGTTGCTCACAGCTGTTTTGGGAACACATTGTGAAATCGCGTATATCTTTGCTTCTACACATAGGAATGTATTGTGCTTTGCTTTACACACTATTCTACAGTCAAGAGGTGAGAATTCATCAAGTTTAATAAGCAAAAACACTGTATAAGTCGAATTTCAGCATTTTTGTGTGACCGGGAAAACCACAGTCACAAGCCGAGATGCAGTTCCATAGAAACTTGCCATTTTACCGCTGAACCTAAAAATGGGTAGAAAGTACTTTTTCTCCCTTCCTGTTAATGCCACAGACTTCGCCTTTACAGGGCACACGTTTTCTATCTTCCCCGCTTCAGCCCATGAAATATTGAGCTTCAAATGTGTTGTTAACGTTGTGTAAAAAAGTTGCTCACAGCTGTTCTTGGAACACATTGTGAAATCGCGTATATCTTTGCTTCTACACATAGCAATGTATTGTGCTTTGCTTTACACACTATTCTACAGTCAAGAGGAGAGAATTCATCAAGTTTAATAAGCAAAAACACTGTATAAGTCGAATTTCAGCATTTTTGTGTGACCGGGAAAACCACAGTCACAAGCCGAGATGCAGTTCCATAGAAACTTGCCATTTTACCGCTGAACCTAAAAATGGGTAGAAAGTACTTTTTCTCCCTTCCTGTTAATGCCACAGACTTCGCCTTTACAGGGCACACGTTTTCTATCTTCCCCGCTTCAGCCCATGAAATATTGAGCTTCAAATGTGTTGTTAACATTGTGTAAAAAAGTTGCTCACAGCTGTTCTTGGAACACATTGTGAAATCGCGTATATCTTTGCTTCTACACATAGAAATGTATTGTGCTTTGCTTTACACACTATTCTACAGTCAAGAGGAGAGAATTCATCAAGTTTAATAAGCAAAAACACTGTATAAGTCGAATTTCAGCATTTTTGTGTGACCGGGAAAACCACAGTCACAAGCCGAGATGCAGTTCCATAGAAACTTGCCGTTTTACCGCTGAACCTAAAAATGGGTAGAAAGTACTTTTTCTCCCTTCCTGTTAATGCCACAGACTTCGCCTTTACAGGGCACACGTTTTCTATCTTCCCCGCTTCAGCCCATGAAATATTGAGCTTCAAATGTGTTGTTAACGTTGTGTAAAAAAGTTGCTCACAGCTGTTCTAGGAACACATTGTGAAATCGCGTATATCTTTGCTTCTACACATAGCAATGTACTCATTACGGGACCTCTACACTGCGCATCTCATTACAGGGGCATTTACACTGCGCATCTCATTAAAGGGGCCTTTACACTGTGCATCTCATTAAAGGGGCCTTTACACTGCGCATCACATTACAGGGGCCGTTACACTGCGCATCTCATTACGGGGCATTTACACTGCGTATCTCATTACAGGGGCATTTACACTGCGCAACTCATTACAGGGGCATTTACACTGCGCATCTCATTACAGGGGCCTTTACACTGCGCATCTCATTACTGGGCATTTACACTGCGCATCTCATTACAGGGGCATTTACACTGCGCATCTCATTACAGGGGCATTTACACTGCGCATCTCATTACAGGGACATTTACACTGCGCATCTCATTACAGGGGCATTTACACTGCGCATCTCATTAAAGGGGCCTTTACACTGTGCATCTCATTAAAGGGGCCTTTACACTGCGCATCTCATTACAGGGGCCTTTACACTGCGCATCTCATTACGGGGCATTTACACTGCGTATCTCATTACAGGGACATTTACACTGCGCAACTCATTACAGGGGCATTTACACTGGGCATCTCATTACAGGGGCATTTACACTGCGCATCTCATTACAGGGGCATTTACACTGCGCATCTCATTACAGGGGCATTTACACTGCGCATCTCATTACAGGGGCCTTTACACGGCGCATCTCATTACAGGGGCCTTTACACGGCGCATCTCATTACAGGGGCCTTTACACTGCGCATCTCATTACAGGAGCCTTTACACTGCGCATCTCATTACAAGGGCCTTTACACTGCGCATCTCATTACTGGGCATTTACACTGCGCATCTCATTACAGGGGCATTTACACTGCGCATCTCATTACAGGGGCATTTACACTGCACATCTCATTAAGGGGCATTTACACTGCACATCTCATTAAGGGGCATTTACACTGCGCATCTCATTACGGGGCATTTACACTGCGCATCTCATTACAGGGGCCTTTACACTGCGCATCTCATTACAGGGGCCTTTACACTGCGCATCTCATTAAAGGGGCCTTTACACTGTGCATCTCATTAAAGGGGCCTTTACACTGCGCATCTCATTACAGGGGCCTTTACACTGCGCATCTCATTACGGGGCATTTACACTGCGTATCTTATTACAGGGGCATTTACACTGCGCAACTCATTACATGGGCATTTACACTGGGCATCTCATTACAGGGGCATTTACACTGCGCATCTCATTACAGGGGCATTTACACTGCGCATCTCATTACAGGGGCATTTACACTGCGCATCTCATTACAGGGGCATTTACACTGCGCATCTCATTACAGGGGCATTTACACTGCGCATCTCATTACAGGGGCATTTCCACTGCGCATCTCATTACAGGGGCCTTTACACTGCGCATCTCATTACAGGGGCCTTTACACGGCGCATCTCATTACAGGGGCCTTTACACGGCGCATCTCATTACAGGGGCCTTTACACTGCGCATCTCATTACAGGAGCCTTTACACTGCGCATCTCATTACAAGGGCCTTTACACTGCGCATCTCATTACTGGGCATTTACACTGCGCATCTCAATACAGGGGCATTTACACTGCGCATCTCATTACAGGGGCATTTACACTGCGCATTTCATTACAGGGACATTTACACTGCGCATCTCATTACAGGGGCATTTACACTGCGCATCTCATTAAAGGGGCCTTTACACTGCGCATCTCATTAAAGGGGCCTTTACACTGCGCATCTCATTACAGGGGCCTTTACACTGCGCATCTCATTACGGGAAATTTACACTGCGCATCTCATTACAGGGGCATTTACACTGCGCATCTCATTACAGGGGCATTTACACTGGGCATCTCATTACAGGGGCATTTACACTGCGCATCTAATTACAGGGGCATTTACACTGCGCATCCTCATTACAGGGGCATTTACACTGCGCATCTCATTACAGGGGCATTTACACTGCGCATCTCATTACAGGGGCATTTACACTGCGCATCTCATTACAGGGGAATTTACACTGCGCATCTCATTACAGGGGCCTTTACACTGCGCATCTCATTACAGGGGCCTTTACACGGCGCATCTCATTACAGGGGCCTTTACACGGCGCATCTTATTACAGGGGCCTTTACACTGCGCATCTCATTACAGGGGCCTTTACACTGCGCATCTCATTACAAGGGCCTTTACACTGCGCATCTCATTACAGGGGCATTTACACTGGGCATCTCATTACAGGGGCATCTACACTGCGCATCTCATTACAGGGGCAATTACACGGCGCATCTCATTACAGGGGCATTTACACGGCGCATCTCATTACAGGGGCCTTTACACGGTGCATCTCATTACAGGGGCCTTTACACTGCGCATCTCATTACAGGGGCCTTTACACTGCGCATCTCATTACAGGGGCCTTTACACTGCGCATCTCATTACAGGGGCCTTTACACTGTGCATCTCATTACAGGGGCATTTACACTGCGCATCTCATTACAGGGGCATTTACACTGGGCATCTCATTACAGGGGCATTTACACTGGGCATCTCATTACAGGGGGCATTTACACTGCGCATCTCATTACAGGGGCATTTACACTGCGCATCTCATTACAGGGGCATTTACACTGCGCATCTCATTACAGGGGCATTTACACTGCGCATCTCATTACAGGGACATTTACAGTGCTCATCTCATTACAGGGGCATTTACACTGCGCATCTCATTACAGGGGCATTTACACTGCGCATCTCATTACAGGGGCCTTTACACTGCGCATCTCATTACAGGGGCCTTTACACTGCGCATCTCATTAAAGGGGCCTTTACACTGCGCATCTCATTAAAGGGGCCTTTACACTGCGCATCTCATTACAGGGGCCTTTACACTGCGCATCTCATTACGGGGCATTTACACTGCGTATCTAATTACAGAGGCATTTACACTGCGCAACTCATTACAGGGGCATTTACACTGGGCATCTCATTACAGGGGCATTTACACTGCGCATCTCATTACAGGGGCATTTACACTGCGCATCTCATTACAGGGGCATTTACACTGCGCATCTCATTACAGGGGCATTTACACTGCGCATCTCATTACAGGGGCATTTACACTGCGCATCTCATTACAGGGGCATTTCCACTGCGCATCTCATTACAGGGGCCTTTACACTGCGCATCTCATTACAGGGGCCTTTACACTGCGCATCTCATTACAGGGGCCTTTACACGGCGCATCTCATTACAGGGGCCTTTACACGGCGCATCTCATTACAGGGGCCTTTACACTGCGCATCTCATTACAGGAGCCTTTACACTGCGCATCTCATTACACGGGCCTTTACACTGCGCATCTCATTACTGGGCATTTACACTGCGCATCTCAATACAGGGGCATTTACACTGCGCATATCATTACAGGGGCATTTACACTGCGCATTTCATTACAGGGACATTTACACTGCGCATCTCATTACAGGGGCATTTACACTGCGCATCTCATTAAAGGGGCCTTTACACTGCGCATCTCATTAAAGGGGCCTTTACACTGCGCATCTCATTACAGGGGCCTTTACACTGCGCATCTCATTACGGGAAATTTACACTGCGAATCTCATTACAGGGGCATTTACACTGCGCATCTCATTACAGGGGCATTTACACTGGGCATCTCATTACAGGGGCATTTACACTGCGCATCTAATTACAGGGGCATTTACACTGCGCATCTCATTACAGGGGCATTTACACTGCGCATCTCATTACAGGGGCATTTACACTGCGCATCTCATTACAGGGGCATTTACACTGCGCATCTCATTACAGGGGAATTTACACTGCGCATCTCATTACAGGGGCCTTTACACTGCGCATCTCATTACAGGGGCCTTTACACGGCGCATCTCATTACAGGGGCCTTTACACGGCGCATCTTATTACAGGGGCCTTTACACTGCTCATCTCATTACAGGGGCCTTTACACTGCGCATCTCATTACAAGGGCCTTTACACTGCGCATCTCATTACAGGGGCATTTACACTGCGCATCTCATTACAGGGGCCTTTACACTGCGCATCTCATTACAGGGGCCTTTACACTGCGCATCTCATTACAGGGGCCTTTACACTGCGCATCTCATTACAGGGGCCTTTACACTGTGCATCTCATTACAAGGGCATTTACACTGCGCATCTCATTACAGGGGCATTTACACTGGGCATCTCATTACAGGGGCATTTACACTGGGCATCTCATTACAGGGGGCATTTACACTGCGCATCTCATTACAGGGGCATTTACACTGCGCATCTCATTACAGGGGCATTTACACTGCGCATCTCATTACAGGGGCCTTTACACTGCGCATCTCATTATGGGGCCTTTACACTGCGCATCTCATTACAGGGGCCTTTACACTGCGCATCTCATTACAGGGGCCTTTACACTGCACATCTCATTACTGGGCATTTACACTGCGCATCTCATTACAGGGGCATTTACACTGCGCATCTCATTACAGGGGCATTTACACTGCGTATCTCATTACAGGGACATTTACAGTGCTCATCTCATTACAGGGGCATTTACACTGCGCATCTCATTAAAGGGGCCTTTACACTGCGCATCTCATTAAAGGGGCCTTTACACTGCGCATCTCATTACAGGGGCCTTTACACTGCGCATCTCATTACGGGGAATTTACACTGCGCATCTCATTACAGGGGCATTTACACTGCGCATCTCATTACAGGGGCATTTACACTGGGCATCTCATTACAGGGGCATTTACACTGCGCATCTCATTACAGGGGCCTTTACACGGTGCATCTCATTACAGGGGCATTTACACTGCGCATCTCATTACAGGGGCATTTACACTGCGCATCTCATTACAGGGGCATTTACACTGCGCATCTCATTACAGGGGCATTTACACTGCGCATCTCATTACAGGGGCATTTACACTGCGCATCTCATTACAGGGGCATTTACACTGCGCATCTCATTACAGGGGCATTTACACTGCGCATCTCATTACAGGGGCATTTACACTGCGCATCTCATTACAGGGGCCTTTACACTGCGCATCTCATTACAGGGGCCTTTACACTGTGCATCTCATTACAGTGGCATTTACACTGCGCATCTCATTACAGGGGCCTTTACATGGCGCATCTCAATACAGGGGCCTTTACACTGCGCATCTCATTACGGGGCATTTACACTGCGCATCTCATTACAGGGCATTTACAGTGCGCATCTCATTACGGGGCATTTGCACTGCGCATCTCATTACAGGGGCATTTACACTGCGCATCTCATGATGGGGCATTTACACTGCGCATCTCATGATGGGGCATTTACACTGCGCATCTCATTTCGGGGCATTTACACTGCGCATCTCATTTCAGGGCATTTACACTGTGCATCTCATTAAGGGGCATTTACACTGGGCATCCCATTACGGGGCATTTACACTGCGCATCTCATTACAGGGGCATTTACATTGCGCATCTCATTACAGGGGCCTTTACACGGCGCATCTCATTACAGGGGCCTTTACACTGCGCATCTCATTACAGGGGCCTTTACACTGCGCATCTCATTACGGGGCATTTACACTGCGCATCTCATTACAGGGCATTTACACTGCGCATCTCATTACGGGGCATTTGCACTGCGCATCTCATTACAGGGGCATTTACACTGCGCATCTCATGATGGGGCACTTACACTGCGCATCTCATGATGGGGCATTTACACTGCGCATCTCATTTCAGGGCATTTACACTGCGCATCTCATGATGGGGCACTTACACTGCGCATCTCATGATGGGGCATTTACACTGCGCATCTCATTTCAGGGCATTTACACTGTGCATCTCATTAAGGGGCATTTACACTGGGCATCCCATTACGGGGCATTTACACTGCACATCTCATTACAGGGGCATTTACATTGCGCATCTCATTACAGGGGCCTTTACACGGCGCATCTCATTACAGGGGCCTTTACACGGCGCATCTCATTACAGGGGCCTTTACACTGCGCATCTCATTACAGGGGCCTTTACACTGCGCATCTCATTACAAGGGCCTTTACACTGCGCATCTCATTACAGGGGCATTTACACTGCGCATCTCATTACAGGGGCATCTACACTGCGC